>NW_027122673.1:1166606-1377437 GCF_030686945.1 Centruroides vittatus
AGGAAGGGCGGACAGTGGAAATTTACAGGTCTACAATTTTTTTTCAAATTGCAGCCCAATAAAGATACAATTCGATATATTAGTGAAATAATTATAAACTCAAAACTGGCTTTTTAAAAAAATACAGTAGTTGAGGATGACGATGATAAATACAGTAAAAATGCAGTTTAAAAAACGCAATTGTTGAGTTGAAGATGATGACAAATACAGGAAAATGCAGTTTATAAAACTTAATTGTTGAGTTGATGATAAATACAGGAAAATGCAGTTTATAAAACGCAATTGTTGAGTTGAGAATGACGATAAAAACAGTAAAAATGCAGTTTAAAAACGCAATTGTTGAGTTGAAGATGATAAAAAAAATAGTAAAAATGCAGTTTAAAAACGCAATTGTTGAGTTGAAGATGATAAAAACAGTAAAAATGCAGTTTAAAAACGCAATTGTTGAGTTGATGATAAATACAGGAAAATGCAGTTTATAAAACGCAATTGTTGAGTTGATGATAAATACAGGAAAATGCAGTTTATAAAACGCAATTGTTGAGTTGATGATAAATACAGGAAAATGCAGTTTATAAAACGCAATTGTTGAGTTGAGAATGACGATAAAAACAGTAAAAATGCAGTTTAAAAACGCAATTGTTGAGTTGAAGATGATAAAAACAAATAGTAAAAATGCAGTTTAAAAACGCAATTGTTGAGTTGAAGATGATAAAAACAGTAAAAATGCAGTTTAAAAACGCAATTGTTGAGTTGATGATAAATACAGAAAAATGCAGTTTATAAAACGCAATTGTTGAGTTGATGATAAATACAGGAAAATGCAGTTAATAAAACGCAATTGTTGAGTTGAAGATGATGATAAATACAGTAAAAATGCAATTTTAAATTTTAATAAAAGTACAATCGTTACAGGCACGAAAGAGTCGAAAACTGGAAGCCGAAGTTTAGAAAAAACGCAACTGTCACAAATGCAATTTTGTGGGGGGAAGTGCAATGGTGGAAGACATAAAATTGTCTGTCACAAACTCAAAAGTGGTAAAAATCTAATTGTTGAAAGCGTCCTACTCACAATAAAAGCTACATTTGCCATATTATGAAACAAACTAAATTAAAAGTGAAATCGTGGAATTCGTTAGAAAAGTAATTAACAGAATAAATCAGTAAAGTGAAGTGTGAAATTACTTAAACATCAAATTACTCCACATCGTTAGTGCACAGTTAAAAATTCGACACGTACAATGCAATATTCCACCCTTTCTCCCGTCCTCACAGGTGAATAAACCTCGTTTTATTATATAAAAATCCCATAAAATTGCAGAAATTAAAATATTAAAATCCCTGCTTTTTATGTAAAACGACAATTTAAAAAAATACAGTAAAGAAAATGCAATAATGGTTGTTAAAATTCGAATATTCAACCGGAGGATCGCGATTTCCTACTTGATAATTTAAAAAAAATTCACTAAACTTTAAAAATTTTTTAATTAAAAGAAACTATAATTAATTAGCTAATTTTTGCGCGAAACTGTGTAATACTCTAAATATTATTAAATAATTTAGAAAAGTTGAGCAAAATATGAATTTTACATATTTAAAAAATGCTTTTTTTTGTTCTTTGTAAGTTTTCTATTTTTCAACAGGTCGATTGCGATCTACCTTTGGCTAATTTTACTCTCTTTCATAACTTTGTGAGGGTTTTCTATCTAAGAAAGGTTGAAAAACAGTTCTTCATGAGATGTTACCACTTTCATTAATATCTAGTGTTATCTGTTTGATATTACCCTACTTAAAATAAATCAAACAACTCTCTGAAGCAATTAAATCAATCAATCAATCTTTATTACACCTTGGGGAGAAATCATATTGTATAAGAGAGGTGGAACAAGACTAAAAAAACCATTCAATTGAATCATCAACAGTTAGAAAATAGTAAAAGTAATTATAATTATGACTAATTTTTAATTAAAATTAATTAATTTTTAATATTTTATAAGATTTACAAGGAATAAATTCATAAGAATTTAAATTTTCAAAGGTAATTGCAGTTCAAAGTTTTATAAAGGGAGTAGGATTTTTAAAGATGTAAATATATCACTTGATAAGTAAAATATTCAATGATAATTGTAGTCCAGAGGTTTACTAAAGAGTAGATTTATTTGAAAATCTTTATATTCTCAGGTTTGTAGTTCAAATATTTATAAAGACATAAATCCTCTATAAATCTCATTATCTTCATCTCACTTTACTCTTCTTACTCTTCACCTCACATCACTGTCCTCAATCCCCTCTTTACTCTGTGCTCCTCAATCTTCTCCTTACTTTGCTCTCCTCAATTCCCTCCTTACTCTGCTCTCCTCAATCTTCTTCTTACTCTGCTCTCCTCAATCTTCCCCTTACTCTGCACTATTCAATCCCCTCTTTACTCTACTCTCAATCCCCTCTTTACTCTGCCCTCCTCAATTCCCTCTTTACTCTGCTCTCCTCAATCTTCTTCTTACTCTGCTCTCCTCAATTTCCTCCTTACTCTGCTCTCCTCAATCTTCTCCTTACTCTATATTCTCAATCCCCTCTTTACTCTGCCCTCCTCAATTCCCTTTTTACTCTGCTCTCCTCAATCTTCTCCTTACTCTATATTCTCAATCCCCTCTTTACTCTGCCCTCCTCAATTCCCTTTTTACTCTGCTCTCCTCAATCTTCTCCTTACTCTATATTCTCAATCCCCTCTTTACTCTGCTCTCCTCAATTCCCTCTTTACTCTACTCTCCTCAATCTTCTCCTAACTTTGCTCTCCTTACTTTTTCCTCACTCTACTTTCCTTACTCTTCTCTTTATTCTCTATAAACTAACATATAATTTGAAAATTATGATTTTTAAAGATAATTGTATGGTATCAAGGTTTGTAAAGGTGTACATTTATTTTAAAACCTTTAAAACTTTAAGAAATGAATGTATTCCACAGGTTACAAAAAAATAAACTCATTTCAATACCTCTAAATTTTCAAAAAAAAACCCCTGGTAATTGTGTATTTCAGAGGTTTACCAAAGAGTACACTTTCTCATAAATTAAATTTTTAGAGTTTTAGTCCAAAGACTTATAAAGAGGACTTACAAAGAAATAAGGGGATATAAAGAGGAGTACAGAGAAGTAAAGAAATTATAATTTTTACAAATAATTGTAGTCAAAAGATGTAAACTCATTTGTAAATCTCTATGTACTACTTATTTATATATCATATTAGCTTGTGTGTCTGGTATTCCTCCAGCTTTTGTAGGGGTGAGGTTGGCTCAGTAGACACAGTAGTAACAATGGTCTTAGTAACTAAAATCTACACTTATTGGCCCAAGTATTTGCAATAATCAAACTGCAAAACACAAGAAATTGGAGGTGGGACCCCACAGTACTTTTTCTAGGGCGTCAAAGAATATTCAGGCCAAATTTGGTGAGGATACATTGAACGGTATAAAACCGTTACATATTTTGTCTTTTATACATTCAGATAAAGGAATAGTCCAAGTAAATTTTTGAATTTTTCTAAGAATAAATATTGTTTAACAATGACAGATAGATAAAAAGATATAATTTTACAATAAATAATTTATCTTTCTGCTTATAAGAAGTAGAAAAGTAGAGAAGATTACAGTAAATTCAATAGAAATGTGTTTCAACAGGCAATACAATAATCTCCTTTTATAGATAAAGGAATGAAAATAATTGGATTCAGACAGTGAAAAAAATCAAGAAAAATGAACATTATCTCATAATAAAAATACACCTTTCGGTGCAAAATTTGCATTTTTTTCTTGGTACTTTTTTCTAAAAAATAAAAAATAATAATGATAATAAATCTCTCAAAGAACACCAATTTTCTAGGTATAAAATTCTTTAAACCTTGAGGTTTTTTAGATAAAGATCTTAGAAAAAAAATTCCAGAATTTCATAAATATCTAGAAGTAATCCCATGGTGATTCATTATTATTCTATGGATGTTCTTGTGTGACTTTTTATTATTTCTTCTGACTGTTCCCTATCAATATTGATTGATTTTTTAGATAAATCTAAAAAAAAATCCATGCAAAATATCCATTAGAGCAGAAACTAGTAATTTTCTATGTATAATTTTTCTTATATATTATCATTAAAAAATATTTTTTGTGGCTGTTTTTAGGTTTTCTAAATGTTCTTTTGGTGTTTTTGATTGTTGGCAGATCTTTCTCATTCAAAATTCTTTAAAATTTATGCAATTTTTTGGAATATTTTCCCAATAAATTCAGTGGAAACAACCCCTCTAAAAGGCTAAAAAAAAAGTTGACAATTATGGTGTTTATAAGTGCAGTTTTAAAAAAATCAAAATAAATTCTTTAGATAATATTATTTTACATTATAAAGTATCTATTTGTGTTATTAATATTGTAAATTTCATGAATAATTCATTAAAAAATAACATCTGCACTGTTGTCATGATACAGAAGTATGTAGTGCTGCTGCACTGTGATGTGATGTCAGTGGATCAATACGGAAAGGATCGCTAATTTAGTGGGTTCTTTACACAGAAAATTGCTTTGTTCCAGATACTGCTGTGAATTTAACAGACGGTAAAATACATTTTTGCACGATAATGCAAACAGCAAGGAAATTGCTTGTCTTTGAATTACAATCGGTTCTTTGCAGCTTGTATTTCAAGCTGCAAGGTCATTTTCTTTTTAAATGGGTTTTCAAATAGGTAAATTGGGCCTAAAAATCAATTTATATAATTTTTTGGGCGAGAAATGATACGAATTTAAGTCGACATCAAAGGAAAAAGCTCAAAAAAAAGCCAAAGTTTGCAGCTTAGTCATGCGTGAAGCTTCATTGAAACGTGGAAATTCCACTCTTTTCTGTGATTTTTTTTTAGAATTTTCTTTGATAACGTGATTAATTCTTTATCAGTTCTTAATTCTTTATAAGGATAAAGAATTTTTCCAACTATTTTCCGCTCTAAATCCAAAAAAAATCGGTAAAATTTATGAAATCCTTCCGTGAGGATCAATTGAAACCGCTGTCAATTTCGTTGTGTTTATCTAAAAATAATTTACATAAAGTTTAAAAAAATAAATCTATAAATTTTCTAACAAAATATATAAAATTTACTTTAAATTTATTGGAATTCTACAGTTTTATTAGGAAATATTCTAAAAATACACCAGGATTTATAGCTTTAATCGTGGGTGAATCTTCAGTTAAAGGTGAAAAGTCGACGTCTTTTGAGTGTTTTTTAAGAATGTTTTTCTTTGATAAAGCTCTTAATTCTTTATCAGTTCACGTTCGAATAATTTTTTCAACTATTTTTCCAGTATTTTTCCCTCTAAATTAAAAAAAAAACACACACTAAAACTCGAAATCCTCACGTAATGATCAATTGAAACTGATGTAAATTTCATTGCATTTTACCAATGAAATTCACATAAAATCGAGAAATTTTCCAATAAAACACAAATCGAATTAGTAAAATAAGAGAAAATTTCTATAATTTAAGCGACACTTTACGAGTTTCTCGCCTACAGACAGACATACCGACGAGATTTTTATAATTCCGGGTAGTATTTTTTCGTGTTTATATCAAAACTTCATCCACTTAACCCATTTTTCTCGCTGGTTTTATTAGATTTTCACCTATTCACAGCTCTCGGTGTTTATTTTTCTGCTCGGACAGTAAAGTACTGTAGGAAAGCCTTGCAGCTTTCTATGAGATCACACGTGTTTACTTACAGAAGAACAGTTCAAAGTACTGTACTGCCTTCTGTTACGTTTGTATTGTGTCCATAGTAACGTCAACGCTCCAGACTGCGCCACTGTTAAGTTACTATATAAAAACTACAGAAAAGGTTGATCAAAAAATACGTGTTTAACTTGTAATTTAATAATGTAGCCTTTTGTTTGCGTTTTACGTGTGAAAAAAAATCAATTTTTGGTGCATTTTTTCTTGAAATTCGATGGGAGAATCGAAATTTGCGCTGTTTTTTTGCTCTGGTTTAGTGATTTTTTTTGCTCTTTTAATGTAATTTTGAATGGAAATTTTCTGTTTATAACAATTTCGGATGGAAAAAAGTCAAATTTGACTCGACATTTTTGAGCGTTTTTTGAATTAAATTGAATTTTATGCATTTTTAAATTACGTTAATTCAATTTAAACCTTTTATTCACCTTAATTCGTAGGCATTCGACTAGAAAAATCACCTCGATTTACTCGACTGGTGACTTTATTTTACAAAAAAAAACGCATTAAAAAATGCAAAAAATTTATGTATTTTTTTTCTAAAAAGTCAAGTTTATTTTACTTTTTTGTAAAATATGTCAGAAAGTTGCAAAAATCGCTCACGTAAAAATTGGAAGAAGTAATTGGAGTGGGTCCAAAATTCCAAAAAAAAGCAAAATAAATAAACTGTATTTTTTATAAATTTTCTAAAAAAAAGCAGGAGTAGAATTTAATGGCTTGGAAGCCACGATAAGGTTTGTTTACAACTAGTTGCTTTCGTGGCATTTGCTGCAATGCAACTCGAATTCCTGGATGGGGCGCTCAATGGGTAGAATTTATTTTAACTTCTGTTCAAAAAAAAAAATCAAAAAACACGAATTTCGATTGGATAAATTGCGATTTTTTGCGACTGAATGAATCAAAATTGTAAATTTTTTGGATTAATTGCAAAGAAATGAATGTCTATAGGATGCAAAGAAGTGAATTTTGATCTAAACTCGTAGATAAAATGCAAAATTAGCGATTTGGCTTCGTGCAAAGACGAATTTTCGGCTTAACAGAGGGCGAAATTCGTAATTTTTGGCTCGCAAGTGCCGAATGCGAATGCAAAGTTTGAGTGGAAAAAAAGCAAAAGTTTAGACGAATGCAAATAAATTAAATTTGCGCGAAAAAAAAAGGAAATTTGGATTGCAAACAAACGAAAATATTGATTAAATGCAAGCCTGCAAACTCAGAAAGTCAAATTTTTGATCGCCGGAAACCACGCAAACATTAAAAATGCAAAAATGCAAAAAATAATGGACTATAGATGCAAAAACTGCAAAAAACAATGGACTATAAATGCAAAAAATGCAAAAAATAATGGACTATAAATGCAAAAAAATAAGCTTCAAACCATGCAAATTTTTACATTTTTTTTAAAAAAAAGCAAAACTGATGTGTGCAAACAAAAAAAAATCAGTAAAAATATTAAAAAAAGCAAAATTTTTTTTGTATTTTTTTTGCAAATTTAATTAATTTCCTTTAAAAATCTGCCCTTTAATAAAAACCACTTAAATAATACATTTTTATGAAATTACAAAAAAAATACAACTAATCAAATTCCACTTAATTTTATTACTTGCAATTAAAATGTAAATTTAATTAAGAGAATTAAAATTTGCATTTTATTATTATTATTATTATTATTATTTGCGTTTTTTCAAAGAAAATTTAAATATTTTGGAAGTAAAACCGATGTTTTTGGAATAAAAGTTTAGACAAACTGACCGACCAAAACAAAATTAAAATTTGTATTTTTTATTTTTGTTTTTTATTGAAGTCAGTCTGTAAGGATGTCTGTATGCCTATATGAGGATCGAACCCACGTCCATTTTTCAGAAAGTTTCTTAAAATAAATACACAATAACCTCCAGACGACGGACACTTAATAGAGAGAATACTTATTGCATGTGTGTTGAACCCGTGACTTTCCGGTTCTGTCAATGATGCTACATGCGTTCTTTCTATTCATACAGTAGCGTGTATAACAGTATATAAATCAAGAAAATAATAATGTATAACATTAAGTGGGGTCAGAACCCACGACATTCTTAAATATAGACGTAAATCGTAATATTACTAAAGAATAAAAACCGAAAACACGATAGAAATAAGGTATTTGATATTGAACGGAATACGAACCCACAACACAGCCACAGTATATTTAATATACTAAACTTAAAAGCGTGTACATCTTTGACCGAACCCACGCCTTTGTTGATATAAGAGCGCGAAAACTTAATATATAAAATAAAACTACAAGAAAAATAATTCGATATCGAGTGGGGTCCGAACCCGCGACCAAGCGTAAACAGAAATTATTTAAAAGTATTAACGTTTGTCAGGGGGAAATCTAAGGCGTGGGTTCGGTCCCCATTGAAATCGATTTTTAAATTAAGTGGTTTTATACGTTAAATAAACTTAAACATTAAACTTCGACCTGATACATTACAGTAGGTGGTGGGTTCGAACCTACTTAGTAACACATACATTCATTCGTTATATTCTCGAGTTTTAATGAAAAGAATGTACTGGAAACAGATTGGTCTGAATTCACAAGCTAATATACACTTAATAAGGCCCTGTTTAGTTGTGGGTTCGAATCCCATTCGGTATCAAACGGCTTCGTTTCATTATATTCTTAGTTTATACACTAATACTTAATGGAATATAATGGGGAAAAAATGAATATCGAGTAGAGACCCAACTCAATCTGTTACATAACTTAAATATACCTGGTTGTGGGTTCGCACCTTACTCAACACTCAATATATTTCTTATATTGCTTGATTTATAATATCAGTTTTAATGAAATATAATGAAAAGAATGTATTTTCAAATTGATGCGACCTGATCCATACCAATATATTATTAAGTATATGTTGTCGTGGGTTCGGACCCCGCTCGGTATCGATATATTTTTAGTTTACTTACTGAGTTTTGAGATATAATGAAAAGCATTTACTGTAAGGCCTAAAGGGATACTGAGTCGGGTCTGAACCCATGACATAATCTTAATATGTTACAGTAAAGGATTAATTTATGTATATTTACTGTGTCCACAATAAAAAATTGACAAATGATGAAATTTTAAAGGTTTTCGGCACACAAAGGATCAGTTTTTTAAAGTATTTATAAGGAATTTCGATCGAAAATTGCTTAATAATCTTTAAATCACCACATAAAAGGCTTAGTATTAATAATACAATCGCTGGTTCGGACCTCACTTCGAAACGTCTAGAATGCCTCATAGAATAATGAGGCATCCTTAACGTTTGAACATCGTAATGAGGTATTCTTATTGTAAATGAGGTCCGAACCAACGACTTTTAATTAAAAAAAATGAATTTTTCAAAGTTCCAGCATAAAAAAAAGTTAGGCTACATCTAAGCAACATGAAAACACAGGTCTAAAGACGTGTGTAAATATTCGACGATTTTCGCGAATTTTTACTGAAAAATCCCCAAAACCTTTTCGATTATTTGGGGATTTTTCAGTAAAAAAACGCAAAATTTTGATTTTTGGGGGACTTTTTACGTGCAAAACACGATTTAATTCCGTTAGGAGAAGGGAAATAAACAGGATGTTAGTAATCAGTCGATCGGGTTTCTGTCGTTTGACCACGTAAATTACCGCTATAAAATGACAAAATTGATCAAAATTCGATCAAAATTCGCTATAAAAATGAGCCATTTTGATCGTTATAGCAATTATCTCACTCGTAAACGACTTTAAATTAATCATAAAGTTAATTAAAATATTAATCTGTACGATAATATATTCAAGCGCGGGTATAATTTGATGAAAATGGCAAATATTTTACAATTATAAACGTGTTACAAGTATATACGTTAACGCGTAACTCGATTTCGAGGGGTTAACATACGGCAAGGACGTTACGCTGATCTTATTTGGTAAAAATGGTAACGATTTTACGAGTAAAATTACGTTAAAATGTGTTATAAGTACAGAAAGACAATTATGCTAACGTAAAACGCAATTACGAGGGGTTAAGAACAGAAAACAAGCGTATAAAAACCCGCATAAGTTAGCGCAAAATCGAGGTTTCTAACAGTATAAACGTATGGGGAGGACGTTACGCTGATCTGATTTATTACATATTTTACAACGTTACGAGCATAAAACTACGTGTATAATTTGCTACAAGACAAAGAGCGTAACACAAAACGCAATTTCCGGGGGTTAAAACCGGAAAGAATCTACAAAACAGGAAGCCGGTAACACACGAAAAAAATCAAGGTGTAAGCACTTAAATGGCACGAACATATGGGAAAGAGTGTTACGTGTCGTTACGCACACCATACCGCGTTAATTACCATAAGATACACATGTAAATTACCGAGATAATTTAATTATTTTAGCGAATTTAACACAGGGTTCTTACCTTTAACACACGTATTTTCTTGTAGGAATTGTGATCTTAGATTTCTTAAATTTCTTATTATATTGACCTCTTGTGGTGCTTCAATGGCCGAGAAGATCGATGCACCGATCACCAGAAACAATATATAAAATGCAGACAATATAAACAAACGTACGTTACTCTTACTCATACCCATTTTTTTCCGGTGGATATGTTAAATTAGGTTCGAGTTTCTAGTATTGTGGTGAGGTTTCCTGGGAAATTATACTGTTTAAATCAAATTTTAAACACTGATTACACGAGAAAAAAACATGGTTCTGTAAACCTCCTGATGGCTAACAATAGGAGTCTTCAGGTTTATAAACGTGAACAGCTGAAACGTTCGTCTTCCTTCCGTTCGATTCCATCTGCTTTGACAGACCCACGCTCGCACTCTTCCTCTATACATTTGTTGATTAGTCGTTCGACGCATACAAGCGCTACAATTCCATCTGGTGTTCGGAAATTGAACTAAGCTCGAGTTTTGGGTGTTATTTCGTGTGCGGTGGTTTGGGTTTTTCTGTTGGTTTTTGCGAGGATCTGGAGCGTTCTTAAGGGGTTTAGGCGTTTCGGTATCGTAATTTAAGGCGCTATTTTTGTAGAAAATGGATCGAAAATACAAAATCTTGCAATTGGGGGCCGATTTATACTACGGAAGCGGAATAATGTAACAGAATTCCGAGCGTTACGCTAAAAAGGCTCGTCCTTATGGCTGGACTGACTTGCTGTGACCCTAAAATGTAATATAAAAGGTCCATCTTTAAGGCTAAATATAGCCTTAAGCTGTAACATGTAAAAGGCTTTTCCCTTCCACCAAATAATGATACTTGTAAAAATGTGAGAACCTAAGCTTTAGACTCATAACACGAAAACTAAGCTGCAGCTTTTATGTACAAATCAGGCCCTGTTTATCGTTTTACATTATGAGAAGGTTGTTGGATGTGCACGGGAGTGCGTTATTTTGTGCAATTGCCTGAGGCCCCACTAACAGGTGGTCCCAAACCAATCTTTTATAAGAAAATATTTCTACCAAAAAATTCCCTCGAGGAAAAAAGTGAAGTCAGCACTGTACGTGGGGGCCCCCTAATTCAAATTTGCTTGGGCTCCATGGAGCTATAACGAGCCACTGGGTGTGTAGAACGTCAATATCAAAGTGAAAGACCGTAACAAAAGAACATCTGGTTACAGCAGCGTAACTAGAACTGATATTAGCGGGGGGCGAAATTAAAACGTGCAAACCCACATTTACTCCTGTACTGTGGCACATTTTCACATAAGCTAAGCAAGCTGTAGCTTAGGGCTTTATATATAGGCCTATACGTGTATCATTATTTGAGGAGGGAAAGGGCCTGTTATATACAGTATTGGGCTATAGCTATACTGTGTCGCCGTGATGAATCTTGTAAATAAAAAATAAATTAAGAAAAGAAAAATCAAAAGTAAATGGGAACCGAACCCACGACTTTTGTGAGTCGTGGTTCGGTTCCCATTTAATATTAATTAATGAATGTTTAATGCATAGTAACTTGGAAATTATTAAAATAGATTTTTATTTGATTCATAAATAGGTCAATCTATTATCTGTTTCGAGTAGAAAGTAATCGTGAAACAATACAGTTAACATAGATGAAACGCAAATGTTCGTGTAGAAGACAGTAAATGATATTTAGTGATTGATCGTGGGTAATTTTCATTTGTACATTTTTTTATTGTCGTGTATTTTTATGATATATAAAGATGTATCGACATATTTTTTAATTAAAATGTCCTGCATTCTTTATATTTAATGCAAAATATTGCATAAAAAATTGATCACATTAAGCGAAATCATATTGTATACTGTACGTCACAATGCCGGGTTGCAATTTTTAATCATGTTTTTTATTTATTTTATTTTAAAATATATGCTCTCCACTTCAAATTAGCAGTGGCTTGCCCCCGTACAAGATACTTTTTCTTTAATTAACAATAGAGTCGGCCCATCAATGACCAAGCGATTCCGTTCCCTGAGTACTGGGAATTCGTTCGTGGGTTCGCGCCTCGCCAGAACGGGCTGGCTATGTGAAGTTTTACGGGTTTTCTGTACGTCTGTAACGCACGAAAAGGGACCAGTTACCCTTAAAAAGACCTCCCGGAAGGCGTTCCCCTAAGCAAATCGCTCAAGTCTTGCGTTGCCGTAACGTAAACAAACAATAGCCGGTCATAAATCAACTGTTTTTAAGGGGAAAGATTTGAATTGATCGGCCAGAAAAGGAATGCCTCTCGGGATGATTTCCTGTCCCCGTTTAGATGTTAGATAAGTGAAAAAAACTCAGAAAACTTCATGCGACCAGCCAGTTGGTAAGGCGCGAATCCGCGCCCGACTACCAGTGTTTGGTTGTTTTATCCATTGTGCCATTGGCGGACCCGTTAATTTCAAATAGTTGATTGATCAGCTAGAAGTAATAATACATTAAAACTACATGGCTAGCTAAAATTATGCCCTTTACGTGGCGGCCTGCCCCAGAAGTTTGTCAGAAATTTCAGGTGTATTTTAGGGTAGGTTCTGGACATCCAGTCTGTTCTACAACAAGCCACCATTATTGTTGCCCCTGATTTATGAAATATGAAAAAAAACTGCATATCTGTTCCATAGTAATCCTTTTATCCATACCTATCATGTGTTTGACAAATCTACGGAGTCTGGACGGACGAACGACCAAGATGGCGACTTACAACTCTAGAAACCCGAGATACAATCCGAACGGATGGAAAACCCCAAGAATATTTTTCGGGTGGTTCGTCCGGATATATCTGACTTCGTTCCTCACCACCAGGCTGTTCCATTGTAGATCTGGCCCCCAACGAGGACGGACGGTGGTGAGGAATGGGGTCCAATAAATCCACAATTGACAGGGAGTTGCTTTTTCGGATTTGATCCAGGATTCTCCGGAGCGGTAGGCTGACGCCTTAGCCGTTTCAGCTGTTTTTTCCAACTCTCCTCCCTGTGGGCACTAAGAAGGTCATTTTTAGCAAGCCTATTGCGGCTAGGCCCACGGATGGCGAGGGACGGGGCTCGAAACCCCCGAAAAATTTCAGGGGATTTTTCGACCCGTCCGGATTTGATCCCGGATCCCCCAGAGCTAGCCGTTTCGGCTATCCTGCCGTCGATTTGAATCATTGCAAATTTTTTTTTTCTTGCCGTATCTAAATATGATGTTAGCAAATCACACCCTATTATCAAAATTAGCAATTGTTTACATCATTTTTTTATTTATTTCGGACAAGTTTATTTAAACTGAAAGTAAATAAAGACCGACACCATTTTACGTAAAAGAGTCTTTGTACTGGCAACACTCCATTCTTCTACGCTACCACCCTAGCGGAATTTTTTTTAAAAAAAAGTTATAATTTTTCGATTAATTTTCACAGAAAGAAAATATCAAATAAAATTATAACTTTTTGAATTATTTTATTTTATACGATATTTAAATGATAGATTTTTACGTGGTAACTTTATTACGCGTAATTTTTAAATTAGGGAAATTTCTTGTCGATTAGGGAATTTTTCTCAGTTTTCATCGGCGAGGGATGCATTCGTCGTTCGCTCCTCACGTTCAGAAGTTTGTGGAAGAAATCATCAGAAATGGAAAGATCGGAATATCTGCAGGAAATATTGCGGTTATACATCCGAAATCTGGGTGAGAAAATATAAAACTAAACAATAAATTCGCTTATTAGACACGAAATGTCAACACTAGTTCCTTCCTATACCCTTGCAATGTTCATTCACACAAGCAAATGCGGGGAAATTACCCTATTTAACACACTCTCTGTAATCCGGTAACCTCCCTAGCCCCACATTCTCTGTAATCCGACGCACTCTGTTGTTATTGGCACGTTTCCTACCGGATCAAACTCCAGCACCCACTAAATTCAAATGCTTCGCTAGACGCGGCGTGCCGTCGAGCCCTCCGGTCTGGAAACGATATGAAAGATCACTAGACTTGTCTCGGGCAGTTTGCAAAAGTAAGTCCGTCGAAAACTGTTCCTCCCGCTAAATTTTTCACCATTGTTTCGATCACCCGATAAATTTAGTGGAATCTACCAACTCGGAGGCGGTAACGTACTTGGATGTTTGGATCGGTGGCTCGTTCTGCCGCATCGATGGCAAGGTTGCGACCAAAGTATTCGCCTCTAAAATGTGAACATCGAGTGGTGCTCGATGTTTGACGTTCACGTTTTACAGACAAAAGCTTCGGCTCCAACCTCGCTATTGGCAACTCGTTTGCGTGTCATCTAATTATCTTTGATAATCTGACGTCGTTCGGTTCCCTTATAAGTAGGATTGCCGACATCATACCGTATTACAATTAGGGTTTTCTAAAGGTTAAAGCGACTAAATCGAGCTTATTTATCCAAAAATATAAAGAAAATGTCCTTATAGTAAGCCCGTTTTCCTTATGCCTTTGAATTTTTTACAACCGTACGTGAACAGTTGGTAGAACTTAGTTTTATAATAACTTTACGTATCTTAAGACGTTAAATGCCTAAACTCTTATATTGGGCAATGGGACAAAATTATTATATCGACGTTTATGTCACTTGCTTATTAATTTCTTAATCCAAAGTTTATATCGATTAATAACTGTTTGCGAAGTTCCTTTCTGGTTCGTTTTCTTTATACTTGACCAAGGTGCGAGAGTGGAGTTGGGGATTTTTTCCTGGTTTTAGAGAAAACTTAGGAGCTCTTATTGGTTCCTATAAAGTTAATGTAACTGCTTTGAAGTTATTGTTTCAAGAAACACATTTGAATTTGATTTATAATTAATAATTAGAAATGTAAAAGTTTCCTGAAGAAAAAATCAACTTAGGAGAGTGACCGAATTCAAATATAATCCAGCCGTAACAAAGAAACCGGTAGAAAATTCGAAAATTCGACACCGTTTACGTCGTCTTTTAGGTTGTGAATTAATGCATTAAACAATGCTAAGTCATTTGTTTGTTTATTGCTTACTGTTTACTGCGTATTGTTGTTCTCTGAAGAGTCTAATTTTCTAATTAACTCTGAATTAATCTTGCCTGTCAGTGGCTAAATGGATAAAATCACTGAACGCTAGTTAGTTGCGGATTCACACCTTGTCAATGGGCCGGCCACGTGGAGTTTTCGAGGTGTTCTTCCCATTTGTAACATCTAAACAGGGACCGGTCTTTCATAAAAATCCTTCCATGAGGATCCTCCTTCATCAGATTGCCCACGTGTCATGTTGCCATAAACCGAATTAATCTTGGATTATGAACATAGAAATTAGTCCGAATGCGTTTTCCGATTAGTCGGGCCTTTTTTCGAGCCTGGCAAAACCTCCGGCCGGCCCTGTTTTGCATATAAATACCACAATTAAATCTGTTTATGCAAATCGGTTGTTTTATGGTAATGCCAGCACTGTATCTCCGGTATCCAAACAAACTTATTATGTAAAAATGCTTAATAAATATCAAGAGTGCAACAAATGAAGAATTTCAAGAGCAATCTTAGCATTCTAAGTGATATTATTAATTCATGTGTTCAGAGTTTAAGGTACAGTGTCGCGTTTGCTAGAATAATGGTTCGAATTCTGTCTTGGATGACAGTACTGTACTTTTGTTTGTTAGTTTCTAATACGAAGTGTTATGTAGAGATTTATCGTAGCCGCAACGGTTTAAAATTTTCTTTAATTCAATTATAATAATAAATGTCTTGTGTCCTCTTAAATGACTTTCTTGTAATCTAGTACTTGCAGTTTAGCATAGGCAGTTAGTAATGAAATGATATCGATTCATAAAATTATCGGATCATTTATAGTCATGATTAATAATTGAAAGAAATTGATACTAAAGGCACACTCCCTTAATGCCATATTTTCCCGACGACTTCGGTTTTAATTAATTAATGGCCCTGTTTAATGAGTCGTTAAATGTCCGCTTTGCTATTTGACTCGACAAGTTTCTTTTTAACAAAAATGCATTTAATTTTGCCGTAAAATATTAGCACAATAAGATACGTTCGATTAGGTTAAAGAAGAAAATTTTTGATGAAATCATTTCAATGGTTTTGGTTCCACTAAGTGCATTTTATATCTACACATAAATATACACACATAGACATTTACATTATAATGGGGTGACCAGGTAGTGAGAGACAGGACCGACATGTCCGGAAAAATTCCAGGGGGTTTTTGACCCGTCCGGATTCAATCCCGGGTCCTCCAGAGCATAGGCTACCATCTTAATTGCTTTGCTGTCCTGTCATTGCTAGTAACACATTGAACAAATAAGCAAGTGTAACTGGGATTTTTCCAGTGTGGCTTTTGAGCCTTTTAGCATCAGAATAGCTTGGAAAAATCCAACAATTAATTGGTTATCTGTACAAATATAACTGTGCAAATTTTCTTTTGCAGATGTAGTAATTTCGAGAAGAAACCACTCTGCGATAGGTTCAAGATAGTCATTCCTTATGGCGGACAATCTGTAACATGTAAATATTGTATTAGAGAATGTATATTGTTCCATATATTTTGATACTTAAATAATCTAATTCTTTTTATAAATAGGGGAAATATTGTTTCATGCTCTTTACCCAGATTTACCTCCAGATTTCATATTTGATGACGGGAATTTTAAACCGGATATAAACGATATCGAGGTTGGATATTGCGCTTGATATTGTTTTCTAAAGAAAATGCATATTAACAAATTTATTTTTTAATTATTTAATTAATGCTAAATTTTTTAGTCTTTGTGTAATTGGAATCCCGACGATCCCACGTCACTCATCCAAGTCATACAGCAATTGCTGGAGAAATATCGATGGCAAGAGGTTATGCTGTTGGAAGATTACTCGAGATTACAGTTCGAATATTCTTCTCTCATTCACCAAGCTGGATTTTCTGATTCGGACGTAGAAGTGTTATTGAATCGTAAGGTAAGTGTTCTAAAATCTGTGTTATTTTAGTCTTTTATTAGTTTTAAATATAATTATTTATATGCAAAAATTTCCAATTTCAGAATAGAAATGGTCCAGTCAACTTTCTAATTAGATTGCCAATTGATTTTTCAAAACTTCCACCTTTTCTCACAAAAGTAAGTGTGTTATAAATGTTAATCGAAGCTCGAATTTCTAACCTTAAGCCAAATGAAGTCAGATTTTTCTATTTTCTGATTGAATTATTAAAATAATTTAAAGTAGAGATTAGACAATGATTGTCTTATATAAATTCATGGCACACAAATAACAGTGAAGCTTCAGTTATTTGTCTCCTAGTGTTTCAGATACAAACTGATAAACTTTTCTCTCGTGCGATAAACTAAAGAACATTCAAATGTTACGTTGTTACTTTCCTTCACAAACATTCGATGTACAGAGATAACTAATAAGTAAATAGACATCCTACATTCAACGAATGTATGCATTTGCTGACTTTTCGAATGTAAATGTTCAGTAAATGTCTGGTCTTTCCATATTCTCCAGTGGGTTAATGGACAAAACATCCATGTGTTTGTGGAAGATGGAACTCGTCACACTGCCGCAAGACTTACTGCCAGAATCTCACCGAACATGTCTGGAACCTACTGGATCGTGCAGTGCAATGACATTTGCAGAAACTTGCTTCCCGCGGAGAACTTTCAGATGGTTGCATTCCGAGTGAGTCACGTTCTATGGGCCGAGATAGTAGAACTCGTAAATTCCGTGCCTAACAAGGCTTTGAAGAAAGCAAGTGGCGAGACAACTAGGTTCTTTATGTGTTTATGTGGCATTTGTATCACAAGAATACTGTGAAATAAAGGACAGTGTCTGAAAATAACGATGTCTGTTTACTTATGGGTTGTCTCTGTAGTTTCAATGAATTATATATGAGCATATACTCCATCCGAATTTTAGTTCATCCTGAATTCAATGAAATGCATTCGGTCATTCTGCCAGGCATATTTATTTTATAGATCTTCTAATGACTCTGATTGGTGAGGACTACACGCAATATCTTTGCTACATTTCTAGAAATTAAAATATAGGAACGATAAAACATTTCAAGCAGATAGATTAGCCGCGAAGATCTAACTATCGACCTCCATACCTGCAAGATTTAATATGTATCCTTATGTCAAATTATTTGAATAATATATTAAAAAGCAGCTGAGTTCACTCAATATATATTATTCTTTTATTAATAATAAATTATGTTTATGTGATCAATTGTTATTTCTATGATACAATTGAATATTGATATTACTATTTACGCAAGTTACATCTATTATTAATAGAGGAACAAAAGCTATGTGAACAACAGATATCAAATGACTAATATTATTGATGAACAAAAGAAATACACAATAGCATTGTTTATACTCTATTGTCAGCCAGCATGCGAAATCACGAAACTGATATTGCCAATTCGGCAAGAATAAAACTACTCGCTACGCTTCTTCCTCGATAAATTATCCTATTTATTACCCGAATTACCTGTCGATAAATCGGTTACAATCGAACTTTATTTTTATTTCATATCTTGAAATAAAACATTTTACAATATTTTTTTTTATTATGCTATATATATTATTGTGATGTTTAACGTTCATTTATTTCTTGGATCAATATTACCCACACGTTCTCTACATATTAGCTATATTATAGAGAAAATTATATAATGGTTATCCGGATATTTTCGTAAACAAAAACAGTAAAAAAACATTATAATTTTGTTTTTTATTTAGGACAATCCGGGCGACGATTCTGCCGTTCTCTTGGTAACTTTCCAGACGCCCGACGGAAGTCGAATTACTCCGCAACTGTACTTATCGCCGAGAGTCGAACAGTAATTATTAAAAAAGAATATTAAAAATGCCATTTATTGATTATTTTGTTACATATACGATTCTTTTTAAATAGAGCTCTCGGCGGTAACGCGGCATTACGCATTCCTAGCTTTTCCAGTGCCGGATGTTTAATGGATTACGTGCCTTTAGTTCGTCAGTTATTAAGTAACAAAGTAATTAAATTTTCAAATATTTTAAAGAATTTTAAATTGCAAACTTGTTTTATTGAAATTTTATATTTTATAGATAGAACAAATTGTAGTGGGTTTCGAAAAACGTAAGGAATACGTGGCCGCTTTTTTTAAGTCATTACGGAAGGTAAATAATTTTAAAATTTTTATTAAAATATAGAATTTAAGGCACACTTTATTCACATTTCCAATTTAAAATTGAGTAAATATTAAATTCAGTCCTTACTCATTAAATTTGGAATATTCTTCAATGCTATTCAGAAGTCTGTACGCAATGAAAATTATATATTTTCTCTCCATCTATACTTTAAATATGTTATTATTAATGTTTTACTCTTTAATAAAGTCTTAAATCACATTTATGCTTAACTATCGTTTAGTTTTTTCTTTAAGAATATACATTTTATATGATAATTTATGGTAGTTTGTGGAACATCTTATGATTCCAACACACTCTTTGTTATTAAATATTGTTTTTCTCTTTAAAGAGTTGCCTTATTAAGCCCTTATTTCAATTTTTCAACAGATAGCATGAATATCTTTCGGTAGCATTGCTTCTTTCGGACCCCCTTGAGGATATGAAGTCGTCCTGCATGTTTATGTTTATAGTTATAATAATAATAAATAGAAATAGTAAAAGTTTTAGGTCTAGCACCATTCCACACTTAATAAATGATAGTGTAAATAAATATCTTTTTAGGCTTTTATGATATATATACCGACAAGTGAAAAAAAAAGCTGATTTGTTTTATGTCAGCGGTCAGGAACTTCGCCTTACATATTAGTGCGGGATGCCCGTACTCGAAAATGTATGCTAAATAAAGATAGAGAAGTGCAAACTTTACATCACAATTAGTACTTAGAGGCTGGATATAGTTTATAGTTTTAGCGTGTAAAAAATAGATGACGTGGTTAGTAGTACACTTCGTCTTTCTTTACTCCTCGTATCATAGGAAACATTCATTTTAATAGGATTGAGTGAATTGTAAGTACAAGAGTAAGTACTGAAGAAACATCTCATGATACATAAAGCCATGCCATATCACTTGGTATATGATATGTATTTAATGTACAGTACAATAAGTATTGAAAAGTATTACAAACATTTATATTTTCCATAATACTTAACAATTTATTATTATAGGAGTATTGTCGAATACGAGGCAGAATCCTTTTCCAAGTTATCTTTAATGTTTGAATGGAACGACTTTTATTTTTTGTTACACAGTAAGAATTTTATCTTTAAATCATGAAATATACACAAAGATTGAAAATTTATTGATATCTAAAAAGTACTTTTATTTCTTAATTTACATTTTTCAGTTAATATACCTTTATACTTTCCACAAGACAAGCCATCGTTTATGTTTCAGTCCATCTACCATGCTAATATAGGAAGGCCGTACAGCGTCATCTGCAACGATTATCCGTACAGTCCGAGATGGTCGGGAAACGAAATGGCCGAGCGAGCGCAGTAATTTACAATTTATATTTTTAACATTCTCATTAAAATGAAACCCGAATTAATTTTGAAAAACGTGATTTTTCAGATCGTTTTTACTCGACTACGTTCCGAAATTTCAAAGAAGTTCTATCGAAAACAAGTCGTAATTATTGCCAAAATATTTATATAAGGCCAGCAAGCGTTTAAAATGCTTCGGTAAGATTTATAAAAAGAAATTTATGTATTAATATTTATAAATTTGGCATGTTATATATTTATAAGATCATTTTTAAACCAGTCTTACGATAAAATTCAAAGTTAATTTCTGTAACATCCGAATAAATTGCAGATTTTATTATTTGTAATATTATTTTTCTGTATCACCAGTTTTATAACATTGTTACATCAGAATGTAAATTGTTTTCTAAACGTAAGCTGTACAGTAATTAATTATAGCAGTTAATAAAAAGTAAATACACGGTAATTAATTAATACCACACTAACTCTAGTGTTTAGATAATACATATTTCTTCTTTAATTCTATATATTAGGTAATTTTGAATCAAAAGATAAAATACTGGTATTACTCACAGGAGACAATATCTTGGGACTCCTTATATTATCAAGAATTACTTGATCATTGCTAATTTATCAAGTCAATTAACTGATCGTTAACATTGTTGCATCGAGTTATAGCTTTCTTGTCTATGTATTAGCTAAATACACGTGCACAAGACTATAGGTAATTGGTAGTGGGCTATTAGACGATATAGTTGCGTCTCCGACACTCTCTTCTCGTGGGGCCAAAACCTACTGGCGCCTATGAAAGTAGTGGCCCAATTTAAATTACAGAGTTGTAGCGCATCTCAAAAGCGGTGAAACTGAGGTTTCTCTGTATGGCTTCCTGTACTAAATCCCATGCTCTTATGCACTTGTATTTACTTAATACATAGCAGTAACCCGATGCAATATTTTTATCGGTATCCTGTATACTTTAATGAAATAATTATATCCTTAGAAATACTAATCCATTAATTAAAGATGTAGCAAGAGATGCTAAAATCAATTTATGAACTCTGTGGGTTAACTTTTGATTCCAAATTGTAGAATAATGATCGATTTTGTGTGTAAAATTGATCTGTAGAGCTCATAGATACGATAGGATCACGCAGTGAAGAAAAGAGAACACTACCATAGGCAAATCACGAATTATAACTTCATATAACAGATACGTTACAGCACGCAGAGACAGAGTATTTGATAAATATTGTAAGTTATCAGTCTGTACAGATGACGCTAAATGTCACAGATATTTTTAAAATAATTACACTTTATTAAAATAATATATAGTTTTTTTACTTAAATAATTAACTAGTTTCAGAAAATAGCTCTTCTACTCTTCCTTTCACTGCAAGAAAAGTGTCGTGACAGGCTTGGTAGAGAACGTCTTCTACTCGAGATTCCGAGATCCGAGAAAATCCTTTTTCGTCTGCAAATTGAAATATTGTTATATTATTTTTTTGAAATTTAAGTTGTAATTGTAAAATAAGAATGACAACTTGTTCAAAACTGTTTGATGATATATTTCAAGATGGCAATTTTCTGGAAGAGAGTTACAAATTTTTACGGATCTCAGAGCATTAGTCTCTAAAAATCCTCCTTCCGCTTGCAAGAAATCTTACATATTTTTCTGTAAATATATCAATGTATTATAGAATTCATTTAGCCATTGCTCGTATGGAAATTATAATAGAACATTTTGGCATCGGGGAATGGTATCTTCTTTAGATCTACGTCATTAGGTAGGGGCAACGTCGCCAGATCGTCGAAGGAAAACGGTCACGCGACCGTAAAAATGGTCCGACGTTATGCCAAAAGCAACCACGTCGACTAGTTTACGGTGGTCTTTACATTTCTTGATATTAAATAATATTAAGTTAAAGATCCAATGTTGGACAATCTGTAAATGCCTTAACCAATTCTGACACTAGATAATTTGTCAAGGTCTCTCTTTCCTATTAGTCGGATTACGGGTTCAAAGATCCTAATTAAGCTAAACTAAACAATAGTACCTTGCATTTTCTAACTTACAGAGAGATTCCTATAAGAAATAAGTTATAAAAATAATGCATCAATGTGAACAAAACATTCGTGTAAATATAAATAAGTAAATCGTTTGAATTTGTACTTTTAATAGGCAGATGACCGGCGAGTTCGCACAGAGCGGGATTAAATGCCTCGTCGTTCTTAGCACCTGAAAATATTTAGTTTTTAGTAGTAATTATTTTATTTTGCCGTAAAGTCGACGATGCTAATTTTACCAAACGAAGACTTTCTCGCCCAAACGTATATCCGAACGGCTTTGTAGACGACGGGTGTTATTCCTTCGTTAGCTTCTTCGAACGTACTACCTCTGGTTATAAATATATTGTGAGCAATACCGTTATCCTTAAGAAACTGAACAAGTTTATTTACCATCCTGAAATAAAAGTAACATTAAAAATAAAGTAATATACTTCTAACCTCTCGGTATGTTGAAAATAGTCACGGCACAAAGCATTAAAAAGTTCGGCTAAGTCGAGTAACACGTCGTTCCAAGCTCTTTGGATTTTGCATTGGGTATGGACATTTTTAATTGAATTTTTTCCAAGACTTGTTTTATGCTTTGCGCTTTTCAGAGTATACGAAGGATATTACCTCACCGTCTTTTTACAATCGATTCCGGTGACTTGAAAGGCAAATCCTTCTGCGGGATATTCGGAAATTAAATAGCAACTGTCGCATAAATACTTCTCTCTCTAGGATTGAAAAATCTCATTAATATACTTTAAAATTTGGCGAAGACACGTCGAAACTAAGCTACTTACGCTGGTTTCGAGATAAAGGTTAGAAGACAGATAATAAATATGAAAGTGGAAATGATTAACCGATGCGTACGCTCCTAAACTGTTGAATCCTGCTTTAAGATTACTGAAAAAAGGAATATAAAAAATGAAAACATTTTGGAATTGCTTCTGAATTCTAAATTTAATTTGATAGTTTAAAGGCTCATTCATACATTTAGAGAACAGAAAAATTGGCTAAATAGCTTAACACGCAGTGTTTTGGATGTCACATACATTATTTGAATCAAAACAGAAGGATACATTAGGGCAAAAGAAGTCTCTACCTTCCTGCATTTCATGCTAAATATTATTCTATGCCCTGTTTTTTGTCAAATAATGGCCGGATGACCAAGCAGTTAAGTTGGCAGACAGGTCAAAAAACCTCAGGAATTTTTCAGGGGCAGTCCATCTAGGGGACCGTCCGGTCACCCTATTGTGGACTTGGCCGAACCCTTAATGGGCTTGATAAAAAGTCCCGCTTAGTGCCCACAGGACAGAAAGAGTTAAATAAATAAAGGAATTAAATTAGGCACATGCACGCTTCTCCGATTCCTTGAAAGTTACAAACACTTAAGAGAATGTGTCTGTCATTTATGGTATTCCATTCTTACTTAGTATGACTAGCTTTAAGAAGTACTGTGTATAAATACTGTAGTATATACAGTAACTTCTATTAATGCCAAAACAAATATCAAGGAAAATAATTATAGAAAGTGTAGGGAGGTACGTACTGATTTTGACTCAATAATACAATCTCTACAGCCAGTTGTAATCCTCCTTCTGTAATGCACTGAAAAATAATGATGCAGAAATTAATGTTACATATTATTGTTTAATACCACTAGAAATTTATAGTTTTAATTAATAGAAAAAATAAACATATTTAATAACATTTATTAATAGCAGAAGTCAGTAACGCTTTTATATCATTAAGGTATGTTCATTATAATCCGATACCGAGCACAATTTCAAGCCGGACAGAAGGCTTCTAGTCAGTACCGAGCATTGCAGAAATGTTTATATGCAAAAACTAGGGTTTGGAGAAGGATTCTTGGCTCACATTATAGGTCAACTGATTTCTAATTACTCCCAAATTAATTTTCTAATTGATTAATTATATTATTTTAATTTTGAGAAGGATAAACTTTATAATGTGTACAATATTTCCGGACCAAAAACGTAACCGACGTCAGATGAAAGAATTTCCGAAGTTCCGCACGGCCAGAAATACTTGTCGTGCATAACTTCGGAAGTTAGCGATCGATATTCGAGCCCGCATCTCTTATGTCGACGTAAGAGAAAAGCATTAAAAGACCCGTAAAAGACGAGATGATCAAACCCTACGGCAGAGATGGCCAAACCTTGTCAGATTAGGAGTCATTTATCGCCCGTCAGAAATATGCAAGAGCCGCATCCTATAACGGAACGGTATTTTATATTATATTTTGCTAAAATAGTATAGTTAGTTAATGGCAGTTGCCCATTTAAGGCTAAGTTGTAAGTTACGCTACAATCCATGCATATATCATACTACGTAAACAGTCAGAGAATTCAATTTTAACACTAAACAACATCCCTTATATCAATAAAAAACCAATATTCTGTTAGGCGTTACATAAAATGAGTAGCTCAAATGACGTACTGGCTGCCACATGATACGATGTGGATTTGCATCTCGGTAATGTTAAATTTTTGTATGGAACCGTATCCGGAATCTGTTTGACATCTGATAAGTATCCAGTCTCTAGTTCCTGTACAGGATAATCCTATGCTTCATCCTTTTCTCTCATGTTGACGGCTTTAAAGTAGTGGTTTGTAAGCCCATTGTTTCCACTTGTGTTACGAGTGTTTATTTGTATTATACAGTTGCCACTTTCCATGCACGATAGCCCGAACTATGATTTATAACGTCCGAATAAAATTTAATTATCCAAAGACCTCTTAATTCTTGATACTTGAGCGTTCGACCGGTTTGGCTTACCTGCGGTAAACAACTATTTATGTACGGAACCAACAGACTGTTGCAATATTCTAACGGGCTAACATTAATAAGCAGACAGTGAGGTATCTAACAAGAGAAAAAAATCGTAAATAAAGAAAAAATATTAAAATATGAATGAAATTTAACATTTGTTTTACTATTTTTACCATGTTACCACTTCCCGATTTTTCCTCGTCTTCGTTATTACGTCCGACGTAAAATAAAATCTGTAACAAAGTTTTGTTATTAGAAAAGAATATAAAATTAAATAGAACCGTAGAATTAAAATTATTTACTTCAAACAAACCTCTTCTTCTTTAACTTTCGTAAAATTGAATAACTTCGGATCGAACGGCATGTCGATGCTTGACACCATTTGCGGTTTTCTTCGTTCCACGGCTCTCTTCACATTTAGCTATTGACGTAAATAGAAAACGATTGCGATTTAAAATATTGCCTTAGTATTTATTGGCTTTCGGAAGACACGAATACCGTACGGAAGGAATTCTACAGACGGAAAACTGCCCGAAGGATACAAAACTCGTCCTAATGTTGTTCCAGAAGGCTATGACAAGTGAACAACTGACCACAAAAGTGTGACAAATCTGAGTCTATCATATTTAGTGTCAACAGTATAATGTAGCAAAGCTTTTTTGTGACTGTAACTTGATACCTGAATGGTGCAACTACCCAATATTCCCCTTCAAACCTGTCTTTGGTTTGAGTCCATGGATGATGTCGATGATTTGACATTGTTTTAAAGCTTTGCGAGTGCGACATCTTACCTGTTCATAAAAATTTCTGACAACTGCCAAAATCCAAACCAGACTACCCGCTTCAAATTCAGATTCCTCGGTGATAGGTAAGCATATCTGGCTGCTATTTTTTCACGGCGTGTCGAATTTCCATTCTCATTTGTCTCGTGTGATTACATTAAAAGATAGTTTATTGTCCTTGTGTTATAGTTTATTACAATTATAAATACTAAAAATATTTAATTTAGTTTCTTCTAAAATCTTTCTGCTCTACAATTGCTAAGAGGTAGGTGAGGTCCACAGTATGGAGGGAGCGAGTTCAACAAATTTAGATCACCCAATCCATAAAATTACATTCCAACCTAGCACTTAATCTTTCTGAATTCAAACTATTCTTTCTAAGCATTATATCATTTAGACTTATCTTGAACTCATTGTGGGCCCTAAGAAAGCCTTTTTTTTTTTCAAGTCCATTGTGGGCCCACTACGTAACAGCGAGAGGCAAGATATGGGCCCGACCGTCTCCAGATTCGTTAGATTCGATCTCAGGTTTCCCAGGGAAGTAGGTTAGTGCCTCGACCATCTGACCAGAAACACGAATTCTTGTAGTTTCCATTCGAGAAAAGCAATTTTATTGTTCATTTTGCATTTGATACACCGTAGCCATTCTCAATGTGGGTGAGGTGCCCCGGAGGCAACGGAAGACCAAAGGAACGAAATAAATGAAAAATGGGAGCCACAGACAATTGAAAAAGGGACAATTTCTTCGCCGGCAATAGTGACGACAAAATCTAGCGGCGGTCATACTACGCCTAAGAATTTATATTACTCTAATATGGTTGTCTCGCGTGATATATTTTTTATGACCTTTGATAGTAACTGAAGTGAGGGCCTCACACAAAAATCGCAATAAAGGATTCATACGCAAGTTGGCAACGAAAAACAACCAAGATAAGAGCAGGCAAAGCCTTCTCTACTTAACTCTGTTAAGGTTTGACAGTTTGACTGCTAACTGGTCAAAAAACCTAGGAATATTCTTGGGGTGGTCTGTCTGATATGTCAGGCCCTGTCCTTCAACATCCAACTATCAGTCTTAGGTGGTTTTATTGGTAAATGGGGGAGCCAAAATGGAAATATTTTCAAGTACTATTTATATCTGCACGTACACAAATTTTTTCGCCAAAAAATCGTAGCCGCTTTTTACGAAGTCGTCCAAATTATCACTGGTCGCAAATATGTTTAAACAGTATCAAAAGGAGGGGAAAAATACACCAATTTGTGATAAATCGCTAAACCTGGCAACCCTGCCGACCACGGCCAGGTAGAGGTTGAAAAAGGTTACGTTTATTATTTAATTTTGGATGTTGTCCGCTAGGGGGTGTCGAGTAGTTTGGTTTGACAGCTGTTCGACCTTACGTGTGCGGAACTGTTTTTCGAAATAATTCTCACCTGTGCCACAAATCCATATTTTCCTTCTAAAATTTTACTTTCTAGAAAATTTAACTTGTATCTAAAATATCCTTTGTCCATAGCATCTTCCCATTTCTGCTTCAACATCTTATCAAACTGTAAGATAGGATAAATATTCATGAATTATTGCTGTTATCTAGGTTCTTTTTTTAATTAAATGTCATACTTTTGAATCAATTTTCCTAGAAGAATCCACTTCGAAATAAAAATCATCGTCACTGTATCTAAATTCTAACGGCATGACTCTAACGAAAACACGTGACGTACGCGAGTTAACCGGAAATTACATCACAGATCGACAGTGCCGCCTGCACTATAAAATACAAAAATTTTAAATACTAGTTTTTTCGTTATAAAATTTACAAAATTAATAAATTTAATTTTAATTCGCAATAAATTATTCTATAAAAATGATACCAATTAATAAAATAAAATCGTAAAAAGTTTTTTTATGGTACAGTATTTAAATATTTAAATTTTTATTCATGCATTATATGAATATGAATTTTGCACGTGTCATTACCAAACAAGATTTTCCGCACGTAGCGGCCACAAGCGCATTTCTGCGGGTTCGGGGACCGAACCCGCAGAAATGCGCTTGTGGGTCCGGCCATACCCACATTAGAGCGGCCGAGTAGTGAAGACGGGCCCAACATCTCCGGGGACGGATCACACCCAAAAAATTCACGGGTTTTCTGACCCGTCCGGATTTGTTCCGGGGCGGTAATTTGATACAATAACCGCTCAACCCTCAATGTAACACGCCATCAAAATGGCCGCCAAGATGAATTATACACAATAAAATTTAAGTTAATTTAAAACTTTACAAATTTAATTATTTTTTACATAAATTAATATATTTTTATTTCATTTTATTCACATTTTCAACTTTATTCAAAAATATTTTCTCAAAATGAATATTTTTTATAACTTCTTCAAAGATCTGGCAACATTTTACCTATTAAATTACACATTAAATAAACACATTAAAATTTTAATTTTTTTTTACATTTTATTAACAAAAACATTTCCCTATAAATTTAAAATACACCAATGATAATACACGACACGAATTTAAAAAAATAATACCTATTCGGGATGAAACGGAAAGAATTTCTTTCGAAACTTCTATTGGTCGAAATAGTCACATGATTAGCGAATCGTCCAATAATCTGTTGTATGACAAGAGATGCGCTTCCTAATTTTAGATCGGAAGGAAATGCTTTACACGTGGTTAGCGTACATGGCGGAAAGATGGATTATATTTCGTTGAAAGCGTCGGCGAGAAACAAGCGAAGTCTTCCGTTTAAAGTCAATAGGAACCCAAAAAGGAATAAAATGATGTTCGCTGGTGATCCTCGTTTCTTACCCAGAGTTAAGCAGGTAAACAGATCGATGATTAAATGTCATATTGAAAAATGAGTCTGCATTCTTTACGTAATTTTACTTTATTTATTCATTTTCTTATACATAAAGCTCCGTTATATCCTTCTGAAATAATTTGAACTACTTACAGTCTTCACCACAAAGCGAATTAATTATTATAGGCCGAATTACACGTTACCCTGACTGGCACTCGTTGCGCCGCCTGCTGATCTGCTTGATTTATTTTTCCATTTTTTAAATAATTTATTATCTTTTTTTGAATTATTTATAAATAAAACAGAATTTTACGATTGGAAACTTGATTTTAAATGGCTTAATTAATATGTTTTGCTATATTTAAGGCAAATATTGGTGAAGTTTGCTAATGGTAAGTGGCGCAATAAGCGCTAGTACATTTTTCTATCTACAGCTGATTTATCATTATTTGAGTTGCTTTGAAATGTTTCTTTGTATTTTAATTATTTAAGAGCAATGTTATGATCCATTGTAGTCGTGCTCGAAGCAGGATTACCTATCGGAATCAGTTTTTGTGTCTGTAATTTAGCAAATACCGGAGTCTTTTAATCCTGTGGTCCGTCAACACCGCCTTTTTGCTTTCGATTTGTTCTCGAGCTCTGACGGACGGTGCTAAGAACGGCAGTTGACGTTCACAAATCGTGTGTAAGCACGCTCGTTAACTCTCCTGAATTTTACCTACGATTAGAATTTATTTATAAGGCATTTGAGATTGCTTAAATTGACCGGTAAAGAAACAAAGAGAAGCTGCACTAAGCAATAATGTAACAGTATAATGACTCTGTTAAGTTTTATAACTTTTGTAAAATTAGGTAACGATTTATTGAACCTATGATGACTTTCGAGCATTTTTAGTAGTACTTTTGATTTTAAAACAGAAATTTTTCTCTTGTAGAAAACACAGCCTGCAAGATGTATATGAGAAAGCTTTACAAAGGTTCAAATATGGTGCATCTATTTCCTCGAAATTAATTCTACTCCATTAGTGCCCTTTAGATTTCAATCGACTCCAAATATTTAAAAGGTGTATTTTGTGTTCACAGTCATTCGCAAGTTGTTTGAGCAGCCATCATTCAAAACCTCGTTGATTATCATGAAGTATGTGTTTATTTGTCGTAAAGTACACAAAGATTTTGAAATAGTAAATTATAAAAACATAAGCAATTTATGTAATGCTTCTGTTGGATGGTATAAAAATTTCTGACTTTATACCTGTTAATGTAATTCTGGCAGTGAAGAAGGGCTTCGTTGATGATAGCGCCTAAAATTAAGCAAACAACATATAGGGGAATGTTGTTTGTGTGCTGTCTATTGTATGGTGATATCTATTGTATAATAGTGCAGAACGGTAAACTATAGCGCAAATATTAAAGTGACAATAACTGGAACTGCGCTACGAAGAAATTTACAAGATAAATTTGTGATTTTTATAGTTTTTATTTTTGAATATCATTATTAACTGTGTAATATTATGGCAGTTTTATCATCTTTATAATACTTAAGTGTACATCAGTAGTTATTTATTATGTGTTATTTATCGTAAATTTTAATTGTAAAATTGTCATATGCGCTGCCCTTAATACTATATAAATGATGTATTTATATTAAAAAAACTAATTGAAAAGCAGGCAAATTTATAACAGTAAAAGTAAAACAGCAAAGCCATTCTTAGGACGAGACTTATGTCTTGGAGAACATGAGCAACACGTGGGCAAATCTCGCACTTGCACCTGTTTGTGAAAGTCTCACCATTTTGTATTTTATTTTGACCCTGTTCTCAGTCCCCCGACTACCTACAAGTCTGGTTTTTTTTATGTGCGCGTGATTTGGTCACCAAATACTCTGTGCCAAATTGCAACTCCTGAAATGTACTCTTTGATATCTCTAAGGTGTTCAGTCGTTGACAGCAGTGCGATTTTAGAGACGAGACTATGTCTCCTCAAAAATAAACGAAACAACTAAAAAAAATTAAGTGTTCGAAAAATGCAGGCAAAATTAATGCAAAATTCTGGTCCACCTGTTCTAATTCAAAACACTGGTCTATAGTATAATCTAAATAAACATAATTAAAACACATTCTCGTAAGAAAGTTTAACGAACAGCTAGTCTTTGCGCCTTCTGGTCTATGTTATTGCTTAGTTTGCTCATTTGGCCGTACCAAGGCTGCTTTACCGGGCAATGTGTCCGTATGCCAACAAATGGGTAACACCAGAATAAAGTACTATAATCAAAGTTAATTGGTTGATCGATATATAAAGCTTATTTGTTAATTGGATAGACCATCCTTTAAAGGAAATCCCAAAAGTTGTCAGAGTATTTGTGTAAATCTAATTCAAACTGCTTTTTCTTGGAGCTTTAGAAAATTAGAATTGTGCTTTTGTGCAATGAGACATATCAGTACAGTCAAAAAGTTCAAGGACTAAGCATATTGTGAACAAATATGTTTATTAAGCAAATTATCATACACATCCATGTTTAAAGGAACGTCTTTTGGCCACGATGCACTACTGCCGGAAACACTGCTGAAAAGCATTTTCTGGAATTAGGAGTAAGGCCTTCTGGAATACATTGATAATCTCTGTGGATGATTGGATCCACGATGTCGTTTCGTACGGTAGCGGTGCGTCGTGGCCGAAGAGCATTACTTTGAAAATGGATGCGCGTAATAATTAACTTAAATTTATTTTTCACAATGTGCTTAGTCCTTAAACTTTTTGACTGTACTGGTATAAAAAGTTGCATTTGCCAGCAGGTTATTCTACTAAAAGCAAAAGATGTATTATTAGGAACCAACAAGAGAAACGAAGATACAGGGACAGTGCTAGATCATTATTAAAACATATGCAGCCTCGTTATCTGTGATGCAAATGCAAAAGTTTATTGCGTCCTTTGCTTTGTTTGTTTGTTCTGTGGAAGTGTGATTATTATAGAATGTCTTCATAATGAATTCGTAGTCCGAAAGCACTAACATAGAAACCAAGATGCTAGTTTTTTGCTCAGAGTAGAGAATGTATTAGATGTTTATAATTAAATATGTTTATTGTATGCTTAAAAATTTGCATTTGTTTTTGATGGTTAGTAGCGATTGATGTAACTATGCAACATACCAAAAAATAATACGAATTATTATTGTTTTTGGTGTAAGATATCTTCCATTGATAAGTTAATGTGTAAAGCTGTTTATTTTTGTTTCTTAACTAGCCGAGTTATCCAGCTTTACTCGGGAAAATGATACACTAAATAAAGTTAACGTAGGCCCAAAATTCCGATACGTGTGGGTTTGGTCTGTTTGAATAAATTTGAGACATATCGGCAACTTTTTTGTGGCACAACACAACCGTGCAGCAGAGAAACGAGAATTCTATCAGTTAGGTTTTTGCTCGGCATTGCATTGCCAAGCCAATTTCATTTTATCCGTGAAAGTCGTGTACCGTGTTTGAAAAATAATGGCATCTAATAGACATTATAATTGGAGTTGGCCTAAATTTTATACCCGCCGCTCGCTAGCTGCATCCACAGTATTGACGGGTCTCCATTTGTCTTGGTATCTGCCATGGCTTCGTCATAGTAATTCTTCTACGTCGGGAACGACAACAAAGCTAACGGAATTTTTTAAGAGATGACGATCGTAATCGTTGTCTGTTAATGAATTCTTGAGTAAATCTTATACAAATGATCGATGTTATGGTAGGTGACAAATATACCATATATTGGGGTTGATAGTCATACATTTGTTCGATTGTAACAATAACAAATCAACGCATCTTATTTTTCTTCCAGTTGTTGTTTGCCCGAAAGCACTCTAGCGTCGTGGATGTGGACAAACTGGTGGCCGACCTGCAGCAGACGTATCCGGAGTATCGGAGAAAAAAGCATTCGGCTTTTCGGAGGGCCGTCGATTCGGGTAATTTTCCGTTCGCACGAACTTAATTTTAAGATTTCGAAAATATTTTTTGTTAAACGGAATCACTTTTTTACAGCAATCGATAAAATAGAAGAGGAGACGGAAACGAGTAAGAGCTGCGTCGGAGAGAAGGGAGAGGGAAGTATTCGAAGTGGTGGTTCCGATCAGTTGCCGGATAGCGATTTTTCCCCCGATAATGAGAATTATGTAGTTTACGAGGTTACTGTTGTTGTTATTTTGGCAATTACTAGTTTTTAATTTTGTAATTTAATAAGTTTATTTTATTTTTTCCTAAAACATAATAAATACCTTTCAGACTATTCTAGATGAAAACTCTAGTGCTTTCGTATTATAAGCTCGTCGTTGGGAGCAACGAGAAATATAGATTGACACTAAGTGTGAATTGTTTTTGTTTAATTCCTCGATCTTCACCTCTTAACTCCTTGCGAACATGTAGCTCTAAAGCACTAGAACGCACTAAAATAGTTTGAATCGAATTTACGTTCGAGGAATTTCTTAATAAGTGCGCTGAGATGTAGTTTTTACGTTTCGGAACATTGTATAGTCGAGGCACATTTTTCGCCACGTACATATGTTGTACGGCATTAAAATTTACGTAATTCGTGATATAATGCTTTTATGAGAGCTTTTCGTAATGCATACAATCATTTTTGGGAGTTGCAGCGAGTTTAACATTAATTTTTTTGTTACGGTTTTGAATACTTGAAATTGTTACATAATTCTGTAATACAAGTTCTCATTAAAGCATTGTATGATTATTTTGTTTAATAATTAAACATCTTTTTTGAATTTACCCATATAATATATCGTCGATGGGTGTTATCAGATTAAAACATTTTGAGGATGAAAATTTATAAAAATGTAACCACAAATACTAACAGAAATTGTGTCGTTAATGCGTCTTTCCGAGAATCGTATTTTCTTAATAAAGAAAAAGTTTCTTGGAATTTTTATGACAAATTCCACTTCAAACATTGACGTCGGCTACTACGAGATTTTGCTTCTTAGACAGAGAACATAATAATCTTTTCTTGGAGATTATTATGCCGCATTTCTTGTAAGAGGTGTTTTATAAACAACCGCAGAGTAATTGAATAAGAACATTTCCCTACGAATTCTAATTTGTGTAGTTGCGGAAATTCCTTCGTGTGCATATCTCGGGAATTTAAAGGAAATGCTCGTGTTTTAGTGTTACTAAATCAGTAGAATTTTAAGACTGTCATAAATTCACTTGCGTAGAAAGTAAGTGACTTAGAGAGACTGACGACGAGGACGAGAGCCACCCCTCGTAACCCGCAAAATTGTTGCCGTCAATGTTTGTAGTAGAGTTACCGTTTTGCATTTAAAAATAAATGACGTTTTAACGGATTTTTCCTTAATATGATAGGATACAAATATGGTGAACAAATCGATCACGGACTTATATCGAAGATCTCCGGCGAGATCGTTGGACAGTCACATGACCAAGCGTTCCACCACGCCTAAAGAGAGCTCTCACAGGAGAATAGTGGAAGGAGAGTCTGCCGGTTCCACGCCGAATGTTCCGGTGGTCGTAGGAATGGAGGACGAAAAGTGCATGAAAAATTACGCTTCTAGAACTACTCTGAGCGAAGAGGAGGTAATAATGTTTAATATATTATTTGAGAAATTGGTATATTAAATTTTAAAAATTTCATAGTGGCAAACAGTGAGGAACCACATCTAAGGGTTTACATTAAGTGATAGTAGATTATTATACAATTTTATCTTGAAGAAAGTTAAATTGCATAGATACAGTAATATTAAAGTATAAATTTTATTATAAGAATACATTTTTTGTTAATCTCGTACTTTTTGGTCAAGTGAGAACACAAAAAAGCATCCTGTCGACACTAACTGATATAATTTAGTACACTACGTATGCAGTCTGACAATTATATGACGAGGCCAATTTTATTTTTGCCGAGATAGAATCGTCATCTACGAAGCTATGCATCGTCCTTATTGCCAACTTTTGTCTGTAATCTGGCAACGGTGCAACGTCCTACACTAAGTGTGACGGGAAATACGGCACCACATTGTCATGCTAGCAGCATGGAGCAGAGAGCGAATATTAAATTCTGTATTAAACTCGAGGAACTGCAGTAACCGTACTGGAATTTTTTGTCACAAAAACCAGTTTATGCATTCTGTCATCTGCCCTACTCCTAAATTTCCCCTCGTGAATATTTTCTCTTTCCCAAAATGAAGTTACCATCAAGAGGGCACCTCTTTAAAGATGTATAAAGAGTCGTGACGTCGAGTCTTTGGGCCCTACCACAAGATGGTGTCAAAGATCATTTCAATCTTTACTAGATTGTACCACTCGCCGTATCGATGCAGGAGGGATGTACTTTGAATAAAATACAAGTTGTACTCAAGTCTTAGGTTATAGAATAAAGTTGAAACAAAAGTGTCGTCGTATAATTATCAGATTGTGTATATACTTCAGATTAGAAAACTAGTCGACAGTAACTGTTAACTAGGTTTCCCTTGAGTGTAGTATATGAAGTATAGGATTTCTGTCGGGATATCAAAACCTGGCAATATCTATGAATGGCACTAAATTGGGTTTAACCAATCATTTCTTCCTTTTTGAAATGCTCTTCCTAAGTCTGCAACTGCGGGTATATTTTGACTTTATTCATCTTTTCTTCCTTTTATGATTTCTTTTGTGAGAAACCTTGGGCTAGGGGTTAATCCCTACTGACCACTTACTCGGCAACAGTCTGCAAAGACTGCCCACGTTTGTCATTTCAGATGGCTTTTTATTGCGTGGCGAAGGAGGTGAGCAAATCAACAGGTGGTTTGGAGTGACAGGAGACAGGTGTAATAAAATAACTAAGTATTTATTGACTAATTAAATCAAGAGTACAGGAGGCTTTATAAATCCTAAGGTTAAATGCGGTTATGCTATGCTACTTACACAAAATGACGACTAATCTCTAAACTATGTCGCGTGTCTAATCTGCGGTTCAGAGAGAGTTTACAAGTTCGGCCCGAAATACCTCTAATGGCAAGTATGTGACGATTGTGTGTTCACGGAAGCGGTAGGAGTCCTCAGTATCTTCCAACCGGTGTCTTCTCTCTTTAGCTGGATCGAGTCCGCCGTATGGAGGTCCGAGTGTCGAGGTGGCATTATCTCCAATTATAACTTTTTATGACGATCGCCCCGAGCTTCCGGTAGCTCTCGCTTTTATCTCCTTGTCGTGAGAAAGGGGTCAAGTGATTGGCAAAGGTTGACGACGACGACGCATTTTTGACAGCTATCTGTCAACTTTCCCATCCGTTTGTTATCGCAAACGGTGACCTCTGATTGGATTCTCACAAGGAGCGTTTTTTCTATCAGATATGTTTACAATTAAATTTCCAACAACTGCGTTAAATTCGCAGATTTCACACTTTGTTCTGGCTCTTAATTGGTTTGATACAAATACAGGTTCTCTCCTTCTTTTTAGCCTGTTGATCTTGGAAACATCAACAGGCTCTTCTGCAGAGAAATAAATAACTTTTCTCTTTCTCGTCAGGTCTTTTGTTCACGACGAATGCTCCTTTTGTATTCGTTGCTAAACCGAACAAAGATATTCTCTGTGTTTCTTGAGAGGCCACTTTACTTCTTGACAATAACAGAGTACGTAAAATTATGAACGGTTGTGTTGTTATCAATTAAAAAATTATTAATATACAAGTAAAGCAGTTGAAGGTAGGGTGAGTGCCCCTACTTGGCACTGTGTAGGAAAGAGATTTAACAGGTCAAATTTTGTAATGTTTACACTGTTGTGGAAAATTTTCTAATAAAATCTCTCAACGATGGCACCCCTTTGGGCAAAGGAACAAATTATCACAAGACTAGCAGACAGACAAGTTCTGTTGTTTTTCGACTGATCCATATACATATTTAATAATAATATATATCCTTAGATATTAACGCAAAAGATTTGTGTTCGAGATGCAATCGTCACTAGCCAAAATAAACCGTAAAAACAGTTATATAATTATCACCTTTTTTACAGGTGATTAAAAGTAGTATTGGTAATAGAAGACCGTTGCGCACTTCCGAAAGCATCGTCAGTAAAAAGCTGGCCGGAAAAAAGAAAGGTAAATTTTATTTTTTGGATTTTATAGTCTATACTAGAATGATTATAGTGTCGCTATTATAAAAACCTTCAAATGAGTATGGTATTGTGTCAAATTGGTTTGACGAGTTAGCGCGGCATCATCAAAATATTTGCACATATAGTTAAAATTTATAACCACTGTTCTTTTTGTACATTAGTTTTGGATACAACAATTATTATTTATGTATTCTCCGAAACATAATCTTTAAACTTTGTTATTTTCGTGCATGCCGCGTAAAGGTCACGATTTGGAACACGAGCGATGTCGAGTGTACATATCGTACATTTTGGTAAACAATATTAAGAAACGAGGATGGACAATGTGAAGTTATTAGGTACTAGTGATAGACTATTATTTAACCAGTAAGAATTCATCAGGCATGCGACATTTGTTACTATATATATATATAACAGCCGGGAAAATATGGCGATTGGTCGACAAATGACCCCCAAAATTTTTACATTTTCGAATAACATATCACTAAACTTCATTAGCTAGTTACTAGCAATTCGGTTATCGTGTGGACTTAAAAATTTGTGCTTTTTTTCTAACTGGTGGCTATTTGTGTCAGAAAGAACACACAAAAATCTGTTCAAATATCTCAAATTATCAATGAACTACGGGAGCAAACACGCCCGTATGCAAATCATGATAAGAATAGTCCGAACAAGAAATTAGGAACAAATATTGTGACGCTCTTAAGGGATCCAATCATACAAGGAGTCGCTCACTGTTTGAGAAGTTGCTGTGATTTTGTCAAAGATGCATTTCGGGCTCAAGCTCCTCATCGGTTTAACCTAATCCGACATCACAATACGCACATCAGAATTATTAAATAATTTCTGATGTCGAATTAGGTTAAACTGATGAGGAGCTTGAGCCCGAAATGCATCTTTAACAAAATCACAGCAACTTCTCAAACAGTGAGTGACTCCTTGTATGATTGGATCCCTTAAGAGCGTCACAATATTTGTGTATACGCTCGATTTAGATATAAAGTATATTAAGATCTTATTACTTATTATTTAAAAAAATTAGGCAGATTTGGAGTTGTTGCTCATTAGTGGGTACTTTTCTTTGCCCACTGAAAATGACTACCGGTCAACTGTCAAAGATCTTTTGGTTCCTCTCGGCCCATAATATTGCCAAAAATAGAGGTTTTGCAGTATAAAAATATACATTTATATTGACTCAATTTTTGGTTGTCAACATTTGAAAGTTGCAAAAGTCCTCCACCTTTATGGATTTTTTTTGACTGTTCAGTTTCAATAATTTGCTCTACCATTCTTTGTAAAAAAGATTAGGCTTAATTATGTAGTACAGACGGTCATTCTGCGCGTGTGTCCAAGTTTGAACCATCATCCCTGCTTGCAGAATGGACCACACTGAATGGTTAAAAGCACAGGAGAAAGCCAGAAGCCTGTTGTATTGAGACACTATTGAAAGTGTGTTGTGTGTATCATGGCTCTGAAGGTGAACTGGTTTTGGGAGAGCTATGTAGTTGCACTTTTCCACGCAAAATATTCAGTGTCTCAAATTCAAAAATAGTGCACGTTGGGTTCGACAACTATCAAGAACATAATTAATTGGCATAAAATTCAAGAGATGCCAGCTGTTTGATCACTCGCAAAGGGGACTAGGAAGTGAGCGTGCACTGCAGTGATGCTGCCTGTGTCTCAGAGGTTGCATAGAACGGCCCTCCGGGAAAACTCCCTACACATGCTATGGCCACACGACTGCACGTGGCATAGTCAACTGTAAACCACACCCTGCGTGAGAAGGTAAACCTCTGGAAGGTCTTCAAAAGTTGTGGACATTACCGAAGTGAGATCCATTGGTGTAATAGAAAGACCAACAGCAGATGCCTCTACAAATGCCATTTATGGATGAGGCATGGGTGTACTTATCAGATTGTGGCAAAATTTGAGCCCTGACATACACCTAATGTGAGGCAAAATCCTGTCCCCCAGTTCATCCATCATTGCAAAGCAACTTTCTTGAAGGGATTTTTGGTTGTCGCAGGATACTGCTATCAAGGCAAGTTAACTATTTGTCAGGTTCTTAAAAACTAAAATCAACTAGGCCTTCTTTCAGCAACATATTCTTGTTTTATGGCATTTCCATATAATCAGTCTGGGTGCATATGGATAAGGCTTCATCGCATACGTCTCGTTCTACCTGTAACTTCATGGAACAGATGGCACAAGACACCTGCATTCAGGCTATTCCATTTCATTATATCTGGTGAAGTCACCAGATGCAAGTCCTATGGATTTCTGTGGGTGTGGACTACTGAAAAGAGCACTTTCTGCTCATTGTGTCACTACTCTTTGGGGCCTGTGGAAAGCCTGTCAGGAGGAATGGCAGAGGATTCCACTTCCTGTACTTCATTATAGCTTTTTACAATGGAAGTTACGGTGCAGGGCTATTGCCAAGACACAGTGTTTAACAGTTTCCACAAAATTGTAATGACTAAGTCCTAAAGAGTAACATATTATAAAATAACAACTTCAGTAATCAGATATTTAACTGGCCATGAAAAGGTTAATAAGGGGATGCTTATAGGAGCTTGTGCTGTCGGCGCATTGTTAAGGGTTGTATAATTGTGGTAGATAAGAAATGGTTTCAACTTAAGGGCGATTGCAAGATGATGATCTTGGTTGAAGTGTCATATAAAATACGACATACAGATTCGGAAGAGGTAATGCTATTATCTACTGTTACAGTGCACAGAGATGTCTTTGGTAGAGCTGGATAAGGATTTATAAATCTTTCTACAATGTAAAAAGAGGTCTTGTGAAATCTAAAACCACCTCCAGTCTGAAGATCTAAGTACTTGCAAATACACACGGCTGCAGTCTGTAGACTCTCCGGTACATAGATTGTGTATTGGAGAGTCTACAGATATCGTATACCGTGATCCTACAAGATAGAAGATGCAAGGTAAATGTCGTAGAGGAGCCTTTGGTACGGGATCAGAATATTTTAGGAGCCATAATTTTTACAGGCAGTGCTGCAAATGTATTGTATTGTCAAATTAAAAATTGCCTTAATCGACGTACGTTTGACATTGCTTGTTACACGTCTTGCAGTTGTTCCCGAAAGTGCCAATTTGTTTTTTCATAAAATATATTACTGTTTAAAAAATTTTTAATTCTTATATGAGACTACCAGGGCACAGGGTCAGTACCCTAATTGCCACTTACACATCAAGTTGGTGAAACTCGCCCACTGTCTTTTGGACGAGTTTTTATCGAGTGGTGAGGGAGGCAAACGAGTTGGCAGGTGTCCTTGGATAGACAGGAGACAGGTTTAACAAATAAAAAATAAAACAAGCATTTATTATATTACTAACTATAGGATACAGGATGCTACACAAAGTTCGATACATAGATAGGTTATATGCGGCTAAATGCAATTATATAGTCTAATATTTTACAAGAGCACCATCTACCAGCTAGGCCTATTTTGTGAGAGAGAGAGAGTTCGCTGTCCGCTGATAATTACCTCTAATGTTGGAGGAGAGCTATATGCGGCAATAAGTCCTATATGGAAGCGTTGGATGTCCTCGACGTCTTCTCGCTCAGGATCGGGACGGGCGACCAAGATGACACAAATACCAAAAACAATTTCTGAGTGTGAACTCCCAAGCTTCCGGTAGCTCTCACTTTTATACTATTGTGGTGGAAAAGGGGTCACGTGATTGTCAAATGTTGACGATGAGGAAGCATTTTTGACAGCTCAGTGTCAACTTTCCCACTGACTTGTTATTACAACCTGTGACCCAGTGACAAATTGTAAAATTATTTTGTACTTTGTTTTTAAATGTATTTTTTTTGCAGATGCAATTCTTCAGCAACCAGGAATAACATTTTCAGACATCGGAGGAATAGAGCCTATGTTACAGGTAAGTAAGAATATGCTAAAATTTCTCACAGCTCACACCATCCGTGTAATTTTTATTGTGGTAACCTTTAAATATTACATATGCATTTCGGGCTAATGTATTATCTTAGCTCCTCTTCAGTGCTGTTTAAACAATATTACAATAATTATAATACGGTACACAATAGAAAGTACAATAATTATTGTAATATTTCTTTTCTTTTCTTTCGAAGACACAATGTAGTGACGTAAACTTAAACACTGGGCGAATTTTTCATCCTTTTTATTCGGTTGGAATAAAACCGAACCGAATAAAAAGGATGAAAAATTCGCCCAGTGTTTAAGTTTACGTCACTACATTGTGTCTTCGAAAGAAAAGAAAAGAAACGAAAATACAAAACACGGTTTCCTCAAGATAGAACTATTGTAATATTGTTTAAACAGCGCCGAAGAGGGGCTAAGATAATACATTAGCCCGAAATGCATAGGTAATATTTAAAGGTTACCACAATAAAAATTATACATCACTAACCTGGATGGTGCGAGCTGTGAGAAATAATCAACCCGATTAACGAGATTAAAGTGATAGAAGACGACGATAACATTAATTAATTTTAAAAATTACTCTTACGTTTACGTGTTTTACAGGAGATTTGTAAATTGTTGGTTCACATGAAACATCCCGAAGTTTATCAGCGACTCGGGGTGACTCCGCCCCGCGGTTTTCTGCTGCACGGTCCTCCGGGTTGCGGCAAAACTTTGTTGGCCCATGCCATTGCCGGGGTAGGGACACACACACATTTTAAACAAAAAAAAGATTTTTTTCTTAATGATATTAATTGAAAAAATTATTATTTCAGCAACTAGAGCTTCCATTCATAAAAATTGCAGCTACGGAAGTGGTGTCCGGAGTCTCCGGAGAGTCCGAAGAAAAAATAAGAGATCTGTTCGACAAGGCGGTCAACAGCGCTCCGTGCATTCTTTTTATCGACGAAATCGATGCCATAACTCCCAAACGAGAGACCGCGCAGAGAGAGATGGAAAGACGTATAGTGGCGCAACTTTTAACGTGCATGGACGGTAAGGAAGTTAATTGTATCTTTTTTGTACTGTGAAGTATTGTATTGGGTTGTTTAGAAAGTAAATTTTGTTATTTTTCCCTGTGGGGGAAAATTTTTCTTATGTATAAATATTTTAATGACCATTTTGATCCAATACCTGCTGTCATCTTTCTGGTGGTAGCACAATTTCATCCTCATTTGAAGTAAATGTTTTACCATTTACAAAATTTTGTAAAGACTGGAACAAGTAATAATCAGATTGACAGATCTGGCAAATATGGTGGGTGTGGTAGCACACCCCATTCAACCTGTGACAGTTTCTGATGAGTTAATGCCAGACATCTCAAGTTTGTTATGATGGTAAAACACTACACTTTTTTTGTAGATCAATTCTGATACTAGGAGATGTTAGGTAACTTCTTTTATTTAATTAATTTAGATTAATTATGAAGTGGGACAAAAACCTGCAACTGCCGCTTACCGTGCAGTTGCGTTGCCAATTATGCTACCTGGAAACATTACACTATAACCATCGTTGGTTACTACGGTGCCGGCTGGAGATACATCGAGTACCCCCGTTCTATAAACTCACTCGCGAGGCACTCGACTGGCCATTGTATACCCCGGCAAGGCAAATATAAACGAAACTCTAGTAATATATTATATTGGGTTATAGTAAGCCAATACTTCCATTGCTATCAGACTATTTAACGGCTATAATATTAATAATGTATTGCTTGGTAATTTATTATGTTATAGCCCCATAGCGTATGGTAGTAGTTGGCTTTAGTAATGTAATGTATCGGGTTTTAGTAGAGTTGTTTGTTCAATTCTGGCCTTTTGTTTGAACAATATCTTTAGTTTGTCCAGTTGATGCAGTAAACTTTCAAATCAATTGTGAAATTGTCTGTTTTTTCTTTTTGCTTCTTATCAATTTCCTTAAAATTTCATCAAACAGAGAGTGACACTTTTTTTTTATGAATATCAACTTTTGAAGTGCTTTGAGCTAGCTGATCTCTTGCATTAAACATTGTTTGATGACAAACAATCCATTTTTTGTTATGATTTGCTTCAAAAATGAATTGTTGTCTTGACATTTGAGAAGCAAATCTCTTTAAGAACACATGGAACCCAAAATATGCTGCTTTCGGTTTTCCATATTTGATGGGCACAAAAAAAAAAAAAACAAAAATTGCACAGAATCAAACAAACTTTTTTACAAATAAACCTTATATAATGACAGACATTTAATTTTGATGGCTATGTGGTCTAAAATGAAGCTGGCAGGTAAGAACACAACTAATCCCTGTGGTAGTAAAAAACGAAATTACTTTCCAAACAACCCAATGATTGCCTAAGATTTAAGTTAATCCCATCGACGTCGGATATTGTGGGAATGTTACGACGATGTTGCCGAGCGTGGGTACGAAGCCACATCTGTGTAAACCCTTCCGCCCACTGTTTGGCCAGAAACTGCCATTACAGGCAATGTTGCCAATCACAAAATCTGAAACAACTTTGATCTAGATAGAAACACAATGGGGATTTTTAATCCACGATTTAAAATGTAAATATAATTTGAGTTTTAATACTTCATTGTAGTACATTTATTACCTGATTTACATAGTATTTTACAGCTATTCTGTTCTTTCAGTAACAGTCTATACTCTGCCACCAAAAGGTATAAGAAGCAACAAGTAAACTTCTTGTACTGCATCTGTATTTAGTTTGGGTTCATACAGAAAACAGCTAGGACTTTTCTTACTTTATCTCTTGTTTAGCTAACAACCTGTTCTTTGCCAATTCAATAGTTAATTTGCGAAAATATTTAACGGGTCCTCGACACGTTCTTCTGCATTCCTCCAGCCTGTCATAAATTGAGATAGTAGAGAATATTAACAGTTGCCCAAACTAATATTCTGGAATACTATTATATGACCAAATCTTTTGCTAAAGGAAATGATCGCCATTCGTCATCAAACTGGTTAAGTTCAATTTTCACAATTAATAGCGAGGTCGAGGCAAAAGTTTTAAACGGAATTCGGCGTCGCTTTCCCGTAAGCCTAGAAGTTTGACAATGGCGTTTGGAATGTCGAGCACGATTCTACTGACTTTCCAAACACCATTGTCAAACTTCTAGGCTTACGGGAAAGCGGCGCCGAACGTCAGATGTACACGTTTTCGCATTTAAAACTTCGACCTCGCTAATGCTGGGAAATGAACTGCCAAACTTACAAGAGGTTTTGGTGATTGCCGAGGTTGTGCGCTACTAACGAGTCTAGTGCTTGCAGCTTAGCAATAATGCCATTTAGGTTTAATGAAAGTCTCATGTTTATTTACTCTCAAAGATAAGAGTTTTTAAGCAGTAGTCCTCTTTGATTTAAATCGTGTGGCACCGCTCGTTGAAAAAGGCTCATTTTCTAAAAGGGATTTCTTGATGGAAGAAAAATGTATTTCCTGCACATCTTGAGTCAATTTCAGACAAATCTGTAGTTACCAAGAAAGAAACTCTACTAAGTGTACTTAAAATATCATGATTAGGGATTGCAATTGCTGGATCCCTCATCCAGCAATCCAGCTGGATCCAGCAATCCAGCTTTTCTAAAAGGGATTTCTTGATGGAAGAAAAATGTATTTCCTGCACATCTTGAGTCAATTTCAGACAAATCTGTAGTTACCAAGAAAGAAACTCTACTAAGTGTACTTAAAATATCATGATTAGGGATTGCAATTGCTGGATCCCTCATCCAGCAATCCAGCTGGATCCAGCGCATTCTTCGGCCTGCTGGATCCGCAAATACTCAATTAACTTTCTAAATAATGGCGCAAAAGTCTACGTCGTCGCGTTGCCGCTTTGCTAACTACTAGACTGCTACTAATTACTTACTCACTACTTTACTAACACTAATAATTAAATTACTTCTAAATAAACTATACCTTAATCAATTCAACAAAATTTAATAAAATAATAACGTATTCAATCGCTTCTAACGATCTTCCTCAGTTACAAAAAAATACAACATTAACTATAGAACATAAAATGTGTTTGGAATAAATGTAAAAAGAATAGTGCTTAATTACATTCCATTTTTAAACAAGATACATAGATGTACTGCCAGGTCTAATAATTTTCGTATTGTATACCGACGTAATCCCACTGTTTTCAAACTTTTAAGAAACGATAAAAAGAAAGAGGATCGGAATTCAACAACGGGTATATATTCGGTGCCTTTACACGACCAACGTTTCAATTCCAAGCTCGTTTATGTGGGTGCAACGATGCGCAGTTTAAAACAAAGGCTCGAGAGCACAAATATACAATCAGTAAGAACCTTGACAACACTGCGCTGCCATCATACGCAAGAGAGAAGGATGTTAACGTTCAATGGGATCAAGCGGCAATTATAAAAACGACGACGAATAGGCAAACGGTCAAACATCTTGAGAGATTGGAAATCTGCAAGGCGCACATGACAACTGGTCGTATAAACCATAGAGATGCGGACTCATTGTCTACCATGTGGAGATCCTTTTACATTAATTAATGTTATTAACGGACAATGCTGGTTTCATTGGATCTCATATACAGGGTGTTTTTTTTAAACTGACGGTACTCAGAGACATCTGTAGAGCAATCTAACAGCCGGACTGTCGCCAAATTTGGAAGAGTGACTAAGGACGACATGGGAAAGAGATTCCGCGAAGAAAAAAGTAGTACCTAAATTTTCCGGTAGGGGTGGATTTGGCGCTGTTGTAGCAAAACAGCTAAAAATCTGCATAAAATCCAGCTGCAATTAACAAACACACGAATGAATAATCAGACAGAGGTTTCAGTGTAATAACGAAAGTTTAATTAATCAGCAAATAACCTTCTCCCTTCTTCAATGTGATCACCGTCCTGCTGGACAACTCATTGCATCCTGAACACCGTGTTCTCTATGGCCGAACGTAACATGTCCGCAGGAATGTTCATCACAGTTCGAGAAATGTTGTCCTTCAAAGTCATCAAGTTTGGGACACTAACAAGATAGACCTTGGACTTTAAGTAACCCCACAGGAAAAAGTAACATGGGGGGAGCGAGTATCCGGGGAGCGAGGCGGCCCATGCAAGTGGAAAAAAGCGACTGATGACCCTTTCTTCAGTGAAGTGCTGGTAGCTTTTTCGCTACAACAGCGCCAAATCCTCCTCTACCGGCGAATTTAGGTACTACTTTTTTCTTCGCGGAATCTCTTTTCCATGTCATCTTTAGTCACTCTTCCAAATTTGGCGACAGTCTGGCTGCTAGATTGCTCTACAGATGTTTCTGAGTACCGTCAGTTTAAAAAAAACACCCTGTATATATTTTTTCCGCTATTTATTTTGTTTATTTATCTATATTTTGTCCGTTTGGGCGTTTTTCGTTAATTTTCATATTTATTCCGAACACATTTTATGTTCTATATTTAATGTTCTATTTTTTTTTGTAACCGAGGAAGATCGTTAAAAACGATTGAAAACGTTATTATTTTATTAAATTTTGCTGGATTGATAAAGGTGTAGTTTATTTAACTTATTCTACTTCCAGTACATAGTTTTATATACTTATAAATAACTACAGACTAATATGTAGAGCCTATATATGAAAACTGGTAAGACTGATAGCCACTTAGCCACTGATTATCCGTCCTTACATTATTATAATATATTAATATAAATTAATCAGTAGAATTACCTTTGCTATTATTTAACTTAAAGATTACATTATAATTATAATCTAACTAAACATTTAAAGTTAATATTCTCTATCTCGAATGTTAAACCGAACCAAAGTTAAGTTTACTACCTAAATGTGTAAGAAGTTTTACTGATTTATACCAGTCTAAATAATAAAAGCTTTTTAAGTATTTTTAAAAAATATTTTATTTCATTAAAAAACATAAATTGCAGGATAGATAGATAGACAGATAACACTTTATTGCACCAAAAATACATCCATGCTGGATCCGCGCTGGATCCAGCTGGAATGATTTCAATCCAGCAAAAATCCAGCAGGATTCCAAACACTGCTGGATTGCAATCCCTAATCATGATACTCTGCTGAAAACATGCAGACCTAAATACTGAATTTCGATCAGAACATTTTTAACATTCATTTTGTGTAACACACAGATTAGCTTTCTCGTAGTACGTTTTGTTCCTTTGTTCACTAGTGTACCATATATATTTCTGATACTGTCGATTTTGTCTTTTTGCATCTCTGGAAATAATGTCGATGGCTTTCTTACGATAATTTTGGTATTTTACATTGACAACCGCTCGTCTCTTCTAAAAAATATTACGAGATACGAAGACAATGTTTTCACGGCACGACTGCTGCAATGCAATCGATAGCAAAAATCTTGTTTCGGTAACAAAACTGGGCTTCCAAAGCACGGTAGTCCCTGGCAAATCTGATCAATGTTCTGTAACAATTCCTTTTCTTCTTGAAAAATTGATTTGATGGAACAGGTCAGGTCTGCAAAACTCTGTTCTGCCTTCCACCAATAGGCCCTACTGTGTCACAATAACATCTTTTATGTCTTTTTTTATGATCAAAGAAACAAACAACTCCTATTTCAGTTTCACAACTTTTGTGAAACTGAAATAGTGAGCTACAGTTCTTTTGACAAGTGTCATTGTGACTTGCAGGTCTACCTTCTTTTCATCTTGTTTGACAAAATCAATTTAAAAAATATACAAATGTTAACGGGGTTAACAAGATGAAGACAACACCTGTAAAGATTATAATGTTGCTCAAGTATGAGTACGAGGTCATATCTGGGAACAAATATCAATAACTATATGCAAGTAAAGGATGACAAATATTTATCTAAATATAATTAGAAAATACTGTATATTGAAGCCTATATTGTACATATGATGTCAGAAGTTTTGATATTTTACTGATGCATTTTATGTATATCATCTTTCTAGAATAATTCCAAAATTTTCAATTGATACAGCTGTACATTTCTAAAGTTTTAAATGGTAGTCAAATCACGTGTGTGCAACAGAAACACACATTAGAATACAATGTCACGTAGCTCAAATTCAATTAAAAAATCACCAAAGTATCTGAATTTTGTTTTTATAATTGCTTATAAGATTCCGGTAAAATCTCACACACTTCATATTGGTTTATCGATTTTCAGAATTAAATCAGAAGCACGGCAGCGCTCAAGTGCTAGTGATTGGAGCGACGAACAGACCGGATGCTCTGGATCCCGCTCTCCGCAGGGCCGGCCGGTTCGACCGAGAAATCTGTCTGGGAATTCCCGACGAGGATTCGAGGAACAGGTAATTTTCGACGTCCTAAGAATATTCTTCTCCGACGCTTTGAGAATCGAACGCCGAGAACTTATTTTCAGAATATTGAGGGTGCTGTGCCGACAGTTGAAGTTGGAAGCCGGTTTCGACTTTCAGTGGTTGGCCAAACGTTGTCCCGGGTTCGTTGGAGCAGATCTCATGGCCTTGACAAGAGAAGCGGCAACTGTTGCTATAAACAGGTATACCTTACGTAAAAACTAAATATTTTTTTTTTATTGTCATAATATTATACTTTGTTTAGGAAAGTAATGTATTTATAATGTGCAGAAAGCCAAGTTTATTTATATTTTGTATCTAGTTTGATTTTAATGTGTATTTTTGACAAGAAGCAGTTTGTTCTTTGGTATGTCATCCGTGTTGTAAGTCGATATCTGACAGCTGTTATCAAAGTTAATTTTGTCCTCCTGTGTTTCCAAATGCAGCAAACTAACAAATTGAACATATATTAAACATAATACTAAAGGTTTAATATTATTTTTAATCATTTTCAGGATATTTAATAATTTACAAGAAAGCTCTCAACAGTTCTATCCAGGTTGGACGTCCAACACTCCTTCGCTCGTCGGAACGCCAGACAGCAATCTGAGTGTGGACACCGAATTCTCTCAGAGGACTAATCACTGTGGAGGAGAGAATCCCGACAGCCAGTCGTTGCTGTCGGAGAACCCCGTGGACGAACTACAGTCGGGTACTGCGCATTTGGCACGTGTATTGTGTCGTCCAAAGAAATCAAATGACATTTCTAATCTTTGTTTTTCCAGTGCTGTCTTGGTTGAGAGACCAACCACCTCTTACAGAAGAACAATTGCAACAGTTATTTGTTGAGAAGTCAGATTTTGAGGCAAGTGAAATTATTATGGTATTAATTTAAACGTTGGCACTTTCCGGATGTTAACTAAATCGCTTTTATAATTGAGTGCCTGCAAATTGCAACTTTCTAGTTACTCAGCCATACAAAAATTATGTTGGTTATTAAGTACTTGAGCTGTTAGATGTAACATTAATGTTGCCAATTGTTTTAAAATTTCAGGCTGCTTTAAAAGTTGTTCAACCATCTGCAAAAAGAGAGGGTTTCGTTACGGTTCCAGACGTCACATGGGACGACATTGGAGCACTGAAGGACATCCAGGAAGAATTAAAGCTGTCTATATTGGTCTGTTTAGATATTACACCTAACCAATAAGACTTACATAATCTATAGCTAATTTAAAACTTTTTCTAGGCACCCATTCAGTATCGTGAGCAGTGTGAGTGTCTTGGACTGACAAATCCCGTGGGAATACTTCTTTGTGGTCCTCCGGGATGCGGTAAAACTCTATTGGCAAAGGTTATTATTTAAATTAAATGTCGAGCAATATTCGTATTAATAATCAAACCTTGATTTAAAGGTTTTTTTTTTAATCCATCCAGGCCATTGCAAATGAATCTGGCATTAATTTTATTTCTGTCAAAGGACCCGAACTGCTGAATATGGTAAGTTTAATTCCCGCATATTTGCATGTTTGGACAGAAACGATTTTCACTTCTTAAATATCTGATTATTAGTATGTTGGAGAAAGTGAGAGAGCCGTTCGGCAATGTTTCCAGAGAGCCAGCAACTCTGCCCCGTGCATTATATTCTTTGACGGATAGATGCACTCTGCCCCAGAAGATCAGATACTGCCGAGGTACAAAGATCGATTTAATAAAATTTTGAATCAAAATTTGTTTTCAGTGCATGATTTTTTTTTGTTTTAGGGCGGGGCGACTGCGCGAGTGGTTAACCAGATGCTTACAGAAATGGACGGACTGGAGAGCAGAAAAAACGTCTTTATTATGGGAGCTACGAACAGGCCGGACATTCTAGATCCCGCCATGCTTCGTCCGGGAAGATTAGATAAAATATTATTCGTCGGTCTTCCTACGGCATCGGATCGGGTGGAAATCTTGAAAACTATAACTAAAGTTAATAAAATTTGTTTATCGTTGAGGTTTTGTTTGGCACGAGGAAATTAAATTGTTTAACTTTTACTCGATAGAACGGCACGAGGCCTCTCCTAAATGACGACGTAAATATAGTCGAAATCGGGAACAGCGGTCTTTGCACCGGTTTCACGTAAGTAAATTTAGCCAATTGCTCGACAGAAATAGCATTTTGTTATTTATATTTCCTCTTTGGCAGTGGTGCAGATCTCTCGTCGCTCGTTCGCGAAGCGTCTCTGGTTGCCTTCAAGGAATATCTTCAACTTGCAACTAGCATGGATATAAAAGATATACAGCTCAAGGTGTCGAGACATCACTTTGATGCAGCATTGAAGAAGATTAGACCCTCGATAACAGCCAAGGTAATACAATTTACTTGTACGTGTAGGTTATTTTAATGCTGTTTTTAATGGAAATTTTTCTACTAGGATCAAAAATTATATGAGAGACTAAAGATAACCAAATGTTCGGTAGCAGGATTTAACACGAAATCAGACGAAGAAACATTCCAAAATTCTAACGACGACAGATGATTTTGATTTGCATTCGTCGGCAAGATGCCATTTTCGGTTCGTCGTCTACGTACGTCCCATAATGTTGTTATCTAGATGTTAATGTCAGTTTTGGATCGGAACATACTCTTTCGGTTTCCGACCCGGCAGCGATTTCTCTTTAATCTTCTATTGCCGAAGCTCTTATTTGGTACCGGTACAAAATACACACAGTCATATTCCAAAAAATATATCTTTGTTCTGATATTTAGCTAATTGTGAAGCATAAAGTCTAACATATTTTCTTCTTTATACTCGACCGAGTAAGACAAACAGAACAAAAAACATGCATTTTGTTTTCTCTCTTTCACGAGGAATTCCTAAATAGAAATCATATCAGTTTTAAAATATCGAGTACAAATCTAGAATTGACTTTTTTCCCAATTTTGTAAACTAAGGACGGAAACGACTGAATCGAGAGTGTTTCGGCAACCGGCCACGGTCGATACAATCTGGAGATTCGAAACGGTTACGCAAATGGCGAATTATTTATATACAGATATTTATATATATAATTTTCCCGACCCGTCTCTTTTTTAAAGTAATGACTATTTGTCATTGGCTGTATTTGATGTTTTGGAGTTTGTAGTAAATAAATTTTTTTAAATTAATGGAAGATTTGTATAAGTAAGGAGAGTTATTCGATATAGAAACTAGAGTGTACGGCACACAAGAAATTTGCAATATTTAAAGTTTAAATCTAATAAAAACTGTGTCGGTCGTATGGCTAACATTACAAACCTTTCAGGTCTTGCACCTTTTATAATGCTATTCAAATCTACAGCTCGACATTCAACACAGATTCGGGAAGATAGGTTATCAAAATGGAGGTAAATTGGTCGACTCTTGACGAAAAGAAGGCTAATCCAGTAAGGATGTCATAAGGATACAAAAAGGATGCCACCTGTAAGTCAAGGAAAACTGCAGCTACCCAATTTTGGTTGATCTCTTCACCAATTCGTTACTGCTGTGACTTTCAGAAAACAGCACCATCATATGCAAAAATCAGAAGAGACAATAGAGGCAGGAAACAAGAAATGGACAGATGCCGATCTTTGTCGAGGGAGTCGTGCCGTAAATGCTCGGGAGAGGCCGTCCGTTGCCATCTCTTCCGACACCGAAAGAGTCGGTTTGAGCCGCTCGTCCTTGGACGGCACCCAAAGAAACACATTCAAATTTATGGATGGCTCCGAAAATGCAGAAATGGTGCCATAGGGCCACCTTCTTCAATCAAAACATTCTCATTCCATAAAATAGAAATTTACAATTAGACGGAAAGCAGAGGGTTAAATTACGTAAATAAGAAAAGAGTGTACCAGGGTGTCGGGAAAATTGTAAAGGTGACCAAATTTTAACGTTTTGATGATATCAAAATATCCGTATTTTAAAAAATATAATACATACTTTTGTTTCTTGATATTTTTGTAGCTTTGATTTTTAAAGTATCACTATTCAAGTACTAACTTTTGCTTCTTCCGTAGCTCAAAAATTTCCATTGCAAATTTGGTTTCCTAATTTGGCCAATCGTCAAATTGCCTCTCTCTCTTTTCTTCGAAAGCCACCAAACTATCAGAACACAACTGGAGTGATGCAGCACACATTGAGTAAGAAAAGTGTCAGGATTTCAGTGGATATAATAAGGCATACCTGTTGTACAGTACTCATTTCCACTCCTAACTTTTGTGGTATGGTTATAGTATAGTGGAAGAAGGGACAATTTACCAGTATGAAAATACTGGGGCTATCATAGGCATCAATCGACAAGAGATAAAGTAGAACAAGTGCCAAAAGGAATCCTAAAAGTGTAGCGGTAGTTAACTGATAAACTTCATCTATGTGGTAGACCAACTGTTTCTTATACACGACATAACGTTGCAGTCGTAGCGAAATTCAAGTTTGGAATCGCCAGCTCATTGTTATCTCACCATTGCAATATAAAAATACTCCAATGGTGATTCAACGAAACGTTAGCCACGATCGTCGGATCGTGGCTGTTGGAGGCTTCAAATCGAAAATGAAAGAGTGAGAATACGACAGGTGTAAAAGCCTCTAGTCGTCAGGACCGTTAGTCCTGCTCACTTCGTGGAAGGATTGTTTAAAATATAGTACGTCGTCCGGATCTCTCGATCCGTTCGATGTCAGGACTGACACTAGCTAGGGTAGAAGTTTCGCGCCCTAACTCGTGATGTTACGATCTAGATGTTAACGGAAGGTTATATTCTATCGAGCGTTGAGGAAGTCACGGGGTGAACGTCCGTACTCAACAAAGGATCAAACAGGTTAACAAATAAAAGGATTTAGTAAGTAAATTAAACATACATACATATAACATATCGTAAATCGAGTCTATTATCTAGAATACAGCTCTAAACGCGAGAGAGAGAGTTTACAAGTGGTTAAAAATAACGAGGTTGAGGCCGAAGTTCTAAACGCGGAAACGTGTACGTCGGACGTTCAGCCAGCCTTCCTGTAAACCTAGAAGTTTGACAATGACGTTTGGAACGTCGAGCGTGATACCACGGACTTTCCAAACTTCTAGGCTTACAGGAAGGCGGCGCTCAACGTTCGACGTACACGTTTCCGCGTTTAGAACTTCGGCCTCAACCTCGCTACTACCTCTGTCGATCAAACTTAGTCCCGCTCCGACTCTCCCGAATTCTCTATCATCATCATCAGGGGTGGCCAACAAGTCGATCGCGATCGACCGGTCGATTACGATGCCAATTTTGGTCGATCGCGATCGAATGTGTTACACTTGTAACTGAACGCAACTCGTGAACGTAACGCGCAAAAGCAACAATATGCACGCAGTTATGACTGGACTCGTAGAAAACACAGCTATTTAGCTCGAATATTTGATACTGTCATGCGGTAGCTTCTTTTCTTTAGTATTAACAATATTATTATTATTAATCAATATTATTTATCCACGGTGACAACGTTGAGTTTCAATTTTTCATTTGTTTAAAATGCAAGTACCTGTTCTTTATGTTTTAAATTAAATTATGGCTTTTCTTACCTATCTATTTACTTGATAAGTGAGCGTTTTCGGCAACAGACCTCTATATTTTTGGATTTTTGGAAATACGTCAATTGAGAAAAATATCCCAGTATCACCAAATGTAGCAAATATATTTATTCCTGTTTCGGAACTATATACCTGTGTGAATTGGCATTTTCATACTTAAAGTTAACGAAGACTAAACATTCTGTCCCGACTGATTCCCATACTGAAGAATCATTATTATCATCTTTGTCAGGATATACACCTAATTATGTTTCCTTGGTAAGAGACGTGCAAACTCAGTCCTCTCATTAATGTAACGTAATAAAATAAATTCTAAATCTGTCTTTATCAGTAGCTAATTTGAATTAACAACACGAGTAATTATTAACAATATTTGTTTTAATTCCCCTGGACGTGAGTTTTTCGGCCCGTTAAATAATTACGTTGTTTTTTACGTGGGTAGATATACAGGGTGTTTCAGTACAAAGAGCACTCCCGCGAGCTATTCATAGATTAGCAAAAAATAAGTCTAAAAATCTATTATTCTTCCATGATAAATTTTCCTCGCCCAAAAAAAATCGCGGAAGTAAAATCTTATAATCAAATTATCAGCCATACTGTGCAGTTTTATAACAACTTTTTCAAGTTTACGAACAAATAGTACCACAATTTATAGATTTTAATCAATTACAATGTATCTTAAAAGTGTGGAAAAATCGATTTTTTTAGGTGCCGCCTGTACGGAATGAACTCGTAACTGCAAATATCAAAAGTTGGGTCTGGAAATTTATTTTCTTTATGAGCCTATATCTTGAAAACTTAATAAGTGATTTAAAAAATAAAAAATAGTTTTGAACATATATTTTCCTTATCTACCCATAGCTCGCGGGAGTGCACCTCGTACTGAAGCACAGTGTATAAACAGTTTGTATTTCACACCCCCTCGCCACTTAGACTATACCTACGACAACAAGTCGATCGCGACACATTTTTAAGATAAAAAGTAGATCTTATGTACACAAAAGTTGGCCACCCCTGATCATCATCATCTATTAGTATGGCAAGTCCGAATTCCGGTCGATGTCTGTCGTTTATTGCATACTCTAATTTTCGTGGATTGTCCCGAACTCGTGAATTTTTCTCCTAAGTTTCCACCAATGAGATTTTAGTATTCTGATCATCTGACGCAAGAGACAGAAAGTTATCGCAAATATCTGACGAACATCTCACGGAAGTTCTACTTCACTTTTTTCCACACAAAACGTCGACTTTTGTCTATTTTATCGCTAAAATATTACATGGAAATTATTAATCAAGCGGGAAAAACTGAAATTTTCGAATAATTGGCTCTTCCCTCTCGCATTCTCACAAAAATAGAACAATATAAACAAACTTCATGCCACCAATTGGCACACGAAGTCTTGCAGCACTAATGTCCGAAGACGTCGGGGGAAAAAATTCTCTTGTCAATCTAAGCAACGTCCCGTACACTAACTGCAGTACCTCGACCCAGCGATCGGTTAAACAAGCTTTTAGAACACTCATTTGGTCCACCAGTGACCAAGCGGTTTTCGTACCCCGAACACTGCGAGTTCGGTGGTGAGTTCGCGCCTCGTTCGGATGGGCTGGCCACGTGGAGTTTTCCGGGTTTTCTCCACGTCTGTAACGCCTAAATAGGGGCCAGTTTCCCTTAAAAAGACCTCCCGGAAGGCATCGCCCAAATGTCGCGTTGCCATAACTTAAACAGAACAATCATTTGGCGAATACTTTCAACAAGTCCGTTTTGCTTTCGGATGGAAAGTCACGATACGTATACGAACGATAACCACTAGTCTTGGCATAGTTTGAATCAGTTAGTTGGATAGGAACAATTGTGATCAGTAGAAGTGAAGGGACGATTAATACACGAAAAACCATTTGCCGTAAGACATAGTATATACAAGTATACCTTGGTTATTTGGCACGTGACGCATGTTTTAGCTCAGGGATGGCGAACCTTTTTGAGTCCACGTGCCATAGTGTAAGCATACTTAGCTTTAAAGATGTTAATTCGAATAAATGTAAAAATCTGATTGAAAAAAGATGATCAGGTGATAAACAGAAAGGATGATTGAAAAAGACAGAAATCGTGAGATACATTACGTGCCACTTTGGGCACGCGTGCCTTAGGTTCGCCAGCCGTTTTAGCCTATAGTCCCGTATCCTTATATAAGGTCAGAAGGAGTTTCGTTCGTGATCTAGTTTCCGCTTGCTTAGCTTGCACGTGCTTTGTAAAAATACTGCAGTTCTAAGTTTAAATTGGAAAAAAGCACCGCCAACTTGTCAAATAGCGTTGTGGAAAGTATAAAAAGATGTTTTTCTAGCGGGTTATTCTCGCAGTCTGACAGGAAGAGATACTGCTCTATATGAAGAAAAAGTTTCATCGTGTTAAGGTGTCGATCCGTACGAAGCCAGCATCTTCGTTGTAGATCGAGAGTCGTCACCAAATTCTGCTTTAGGCCACATCAAACTATTTGGTTTTAACGACAAATCGCTACCCTTTCACAAACGAAAGTTATGGGTCACTAAAGATTTGTAAGCTATCTTATAAGTGGCTGTTTCTCCCGACTACGTGCTCTTTCGTGACGCTCCCGATATGCAGTGGGGTTGTGGCCACTCGTACCCCACGTATAATGGCACCCAGTCTGGTGATGACTCGTCGTACAGTACAATGAGGAAGGTTTTCCTTTGTGTAAAAAAAAATAAAAATATATATATTATTGAAAAGATAACGATAAGTTCTTTTTAATATTAATTATGGTATGTTGTGTACAGTACATTATATAAATAACTCCTCGAAGGTTACTATGTAATGGTTATTTCTTACTAATGTAAAAAATAGCATCTTAAAGAAATGTTAATGTTGCTCACCAAAATAACCCAACTTACCTATTTGTAAAGATAAACCAATAATTTCCATTGTTCATCTTAAAATACACGCACTTATTTATGTAAATTAGAAACGAAGGACATTGCTCAACCTTCCTTTTGTAATTCTACGTCTTAAGTCAGGGGTGTCCAATCATTCAGACTCTCTGGGCCACATTGGACGAAATTATGGAGTCCCGGGCCTCAACTAGCTTAAGAGCAAAAGAAAAAAAAAGGTACCGGTAAGTCTGCGAGCCAGTTGGCATCGTCAAATTCTGGCACAGATTTTGCTTTCGATGTCATAAAAGATTTGATTACATTAAGTAGATCATAAAAATCTTTTTAACATTTGTCTTCGACCGAGCCACCTTACTACTGCAAAGTGTGCGATATTGCCATACTCGGCATCAACACTTTTGAGAAATTCTCGAAACTGGCCACGAGATAATCCCCGGGCTCTTCAAAAATTCAGTCTTGACGACGATTTGCGTAACATGATCCATTTTCAAAGCTTTTCCGTATAAATTTTCCGTGTAGTATGCGATGGTACTTCATCAAACGAGAATTTTCGACAGCAATGTCATCGTTTTCTATTCATTTTTCAAGCCCTTCTTTTTTACCTATCGTAGCTGGGGCCCCATCCGTAATTACACCAGATATATTGGAAAGGGATAAAGAAAATCGCGTTAATGTTTTTTTTTTCACCGCTTCGTATAAATCTTAATTTTGTAGTGTCTTATAATGGCACTAATGAGATCATTTCTTCAGTTAAACTATATTCGTCATTCGTACCTCTAATAAAAATGGCGAATTCAGCCGTATCGGTAGCATCATCCATGGCCAAAGAAGAAAATGTAAACCCCAGGCTTTACTTTTCGAGTCGCTTTCGATATATTTCCCGAGATCGTCAATTCTTCTGGCAATAGTTTGATGATATTTCTGAAATCAGTTTGTCTCACTTTTCATGTCTGGACAAATTATATTCATTCCTTAATAAACTCACCATCAGAAAATGGTTTTGATTTTTTGGCGATTAAATTAGCGACTACAAAACTAGCCTTCGTAAAGGATTCTCTCTGAGTTGTAACGTTGCTAAAAACCTTTTGTTGAGATACAAGACCTTTTTCAGTCACATTCCTTCATATGCATTGAGTTTGGAAGCATGTTTTTGTGCATAATGCCTTCTCAAATTATACTCTTTGAAGACAAGTATTGAAACACGACAAATTAGATAGCGCGCCTCACCTTTCACCTCTGTCGATTTCTCATTAAATAACCTTCTTTCATCGATATATTTCCTCTTCTTAGAAACTGTTTTTTTTGTTGTTGTTGAGTCGTAGAATTCATGCTAAACGGTAAATTGACAATACTGTAATCAGTTGTTTAAAACTAATAAAAATAATATGTATTTGCTTACCCGAAATGAAGCGTTTCCGACAAACTCTTGCTATTCACTTTATCCGTATTGAAATTCTTCCGGTTAATTCTCGAGAGCCACGCAGATTGCCATCGTCGCGAAAGCTCTTCAGTTTCGGGTCCTCGAACACAATGCCGGGAATTTTAAAAAATGACGTTCTTGTTCTTGGATGAACTAGCGTTACACCCAATTACACAATTCACCAGTGATATTCGCGACGAATAAACAACACAGGAACTCCAGCTAAAGCGTGCGTAAACACGAGCAATTTGTAAACACAAATTGCTCATACTCGGACGTGGACTCGAAACCTCTATAAAACGGCTAACCATTTGTTTGGTTGCTCTAGTGTTTGGGTGTGCTACACAATGGAAGCTTCCCCGTCCGGCAGACACGGAAATTCAGCGGATTCGCAATAAAATAAGTACCAGAATCGCGTCACCGGTTGTTCGAAATAACCACGCTGACAAGGTTGTTACGGCGGCTGTCTCGAATTACAAAATGGCGGACACGTTGTGGCGAATGTGGCCGTGATTTTAAAAATTTAGAGGAAATAAAACGTTTTATTTCCTCTAAATTTCCAATCGCATCCATGGTTATTGGACAATATGGTTGGGGAGAAGAGAATTTTCTGTATAGGACCACTTCGGTTAATATGGTTAATGATTTTCTAGATAAAAATTCAGAAGCTTTATCGAGGAAATATATTTTGTTAATGCAGGGAAAGTTAAGCAACTCTTTGCTTAACTTTCCCGCCAACATTTGGTGGCGCTCTCTTAAAAGTGCGCACGCGCTAATACAACTCTCGCCAATTTTGCAGCAGCCCCAACCATAGTTTAAACGTGCAAACTTTACCGCCGCAATCTCGAAACCCCATTGGTGAGAGTATTTCTCGAGATATGACACGACGTCGCTCTAACTCCTCTCCCCTTGACCTTTAACCTTCAAAATATAATAGCATCGATGTCCTAGTTACCATATGAAATCGAGTTTCTTAATCAGTGGGAATATAGGTTACAATTTTTTTAAATTGCAACCAATAAAATTTTTTGGGAAAGAGCACATAATTAGTGTTAAATTAAAACCTTGTTTGGATGTATAAATATTAAAGAACTACGTTAAAAGATATCAAATACTGTGAATTAGGAGATATTATTACAAATAGGGAAAAGATAAGACAAAGAAGAGTACACATTTACAAAAAATTTTATTTTCTCCAACCAAATTGGACAACTGATAATGATTGTGAACTTAATGCTAAGATTACACACTACAAACTAAAATTAAAAGTACATCAGGGCCTGCCAGTTTACACTTCTTGCAAAGAACCACATTTGCGCAATTCAAAATTACCGGTAGACTTCAATAATTAATATCATTATTTGTTCGTTTAACAAATAATTGCAGCTTCTAAAGTTCATAATTAAAGCAATTCAGAATTTGTAGATACACCCACTTTCAATAATCACTTAGATTTACTGCTGCTTACTTATTTTCCGAGACGACCGCAATATTTGACAGACGGTTATTGCTTCGACTATTACAGGTAATGCATTTGCTTTACAAATCCATGTATTGTCTACTGCAAATTTTTTAGGAAAAAAATTATGCTTCACATATTCAGACTAAGATAGAAAATTGAAAGCGTGGTAAATTTTTATTGCATAAAAGTTAACGAGGCTAACAACAGCACGAAACAAAACATTTCGATATGCTGTAAAAAATTATTTCGTGTAACTTTTAAAAGAAATTTGCCATTTGAATTGTATATCTTAGAAATATAACAATTTGTGATTTCATTATTGAATTAAATTATGTACATTTAAAGAAGAAATCAGATTTATTGCAGTATTAGCACACCAACTGAACATTCACTCAAATCCAATCAACACTAAAATTATGCTTGACATTTTATAATGTATTTTAAAGTTCTTTCGTGTCTTTATAAGAATATTTATATTGAAATAAATCTCTATGTATGGCTATATATAGATTTATTTCAATATAAATATTAATTATTTCATAATATAGTATGGTAAACCATACTGTATTATGAAATAAATGTTTTCAAAGAAATGAAAGTGATGTTTTCTGATTATTAGAGAAATGACAAATATATCAAAATGTACAATTTTGTAACAACTGAAATTGACTTAAAAATAAAGTTTTTGTTTCGGTAAATACAATCGAGTCCGCTTAAGTCGACACCCCAATGGGAAGTAGGAATATGACAACTAAAGCAAAGTTGAAAAAAAAAGCACAAAACTACAATTAGGAAAATACAGTAGTACAATGTACTGTACCTCTCTGACCACTGGCACTAAAGTTGGTTTCTACTCCAAGTACTCCAGCAATTTCCATTGCCTTTTGTTTCGGTATCGGTCCCGAAACAAGAAGATTCGACGAACGAATTTGCTTTAGTCGACGTACCAGAGCATATTTGACATCTTTGTCTGGAGACTTTCTCTGGCGTTTGAGACAGCCGCGACGAAAATCCAAGAAAAGTTTCTTAATTTTATCTTTTTTCTTCAGAATTTCCACCATTGTTGTTGGAAGGTTTTTTGTTTTGCAAATTCGGCTTGCAAAGTTTTCTTACATTCAAATTCAGACACAAGTTTGATTTTTCCTTCGGCACGAACGTTGTTAGCTTTCGGACACTCATTTCTAACAGAAATGTGAAACACGTGCTACAAATAACGCATGATGTGAGAAAATGCAAAATTGGATTCTGCTGTGACGTTGATATAGATTTTTCTTTTTGTTTATCTGTTGTTATTTTATATATAAAAGTACATAAAATGTTAAGGCATTTTTATTAATATGTATATATTAATAAGTCGACTAAACGAGTGTGGGGAAGCAAAAGTATGTCAATTTATCCAGGGGTGACGAGTTAAACGGTGTCGAGTAAACCAGACTTTTTTTTAACATTAATGCCTATGTAAGTCGGCCAGGACCACAGAAAACTGACTACTTAACCGACAGTGTCGAGTTATACCTATGACGACTTATGCAGACTCGACTGTATATTATAGTAATGTTAACATTTGTCTAAATTTTGTAAATAAAAATGAATCTAGATAAAACAATTATACATTAAAAACAAAAAACAACATAATTAAAAACATAATTAAAAATCTACCTTGCTCAAAAACAGGAACATAAGAGTTCACAGATCTGAGATGAAAAAATCATTCAAAAAGATATTCCAATTGAATCAAAGTAAAGAAACACTAAAAACAAACAACAAATGAAATATTTTTGGTATTGTTAGATGAGACATAATATTAAAAATCAACTCTTCTTACTTGCAAAGTGTTAGTAAGGTTTTTAAAAGCAATATAAAATTTTTACTGAATATTTAAAAAGGCAAAGCAAGTAAATATAGATTAAAATTTATTTTTTAAATAAATTAAAATAAAAACCAATTCATCCCTTTGTTTCATCAATTAAAAAACTTCCATAATGTATTCTGTTTTAATAATAATGTAAATCTAGCAATAACTTCATTAAGAAATTAAAAACATATTTAACAATGGCATGTTAGTACTTACAGACTGAGTTGTCTTGTATTTTTGCCCTCAAGTAGGGCAAAAATGCAAGGAAATACAAGAAAAGAGCATACAGGAAAAAAAAAAGCTACCATCACCATTGAAATCTTTTGAAGAAAATGAATTTTCAAAATAAAAATTTTTTAAACAAACTTTTCTGAAGAAAGTGAAAATACAAGAAATTTAAATTGCAAGTCTTATTAAAATTTCTTTGATATCACACATGATATCAAAAGAAATTCAAATCATGCTCATGCAAAATTCATTTTTAAACATTCAAGTAGTAGAAATTGCCAATCCTTAATAATAATAATAATATTTAGTTAATTGTTAAGGATACTTTGAAGTAATTAAGATATGCACCCAGTTGGTCTGATCTTTTTTGACACAGATCAAAGGTTTTCATTAAATTCGTTACACAAGTTTTACATAATCTAACAGATGTTTTTTCTAACATGAAAAACTGGCATATATCTAATTCTTTCTTTCATGTCAGGAACAATATACTAGGATGTGTGTAGAAAAATAAATACCACAAAAACAAGAAACATTTCATTTGTTAACATAAAATATGTATAGGAAAATGAGTTAAAAGCTCATTTGTATGTATACTGAACTGAAATCACACAAGTTATTAGTAAAGAAAATACTTTGAAAATTAGTGATATGTCTGCATATTAGCTTTTCAAAAAACTGAAAATCATTTCAGGTATTGAGATATAAACTGTTTAAATTTTAGTATCAATTTAAGAGGAAAAAGTTTTATTTATACTTTTTTTGGAAATAAATACTTTCATACATAATGGATCAAATTTCATTTTGACTGTTAGTTAATTATCTGAGCTCCTTCTTTGTTAATCATTCTCACAATGCACTAAGAGAGAATTTAATATCACACAAGAAATTGGCAACAACTAGTATCAAAACTTGCCTGCTTTCTAATCCTGTATTTGATTAATTTCTTTGGAAATACTGATATAATGGTAATTTTGATACCCATTGTGAGTTTTTGAGCAATATATTTAGGGTCAATGCCCAATAATTTTGGAAAAATTATGCTTCAAATGTAATATATTTTAGTTGCAATTTTGCTTTCTCCAAATTGTATCAAAAATAAAACTTTGTATAAACCCATTCGGTGTTATGAACGAGTATGATTTACGTCAAAATGAAAGTTTGAAATAATTTGGCATGATGGGGTGAAAAAGAAAGGAGCACAAAGTATTATTAATAGTCAAAATTGGTGGTGATTATACATTGCACAGAACATCCAAATAGTTTCAAGATTACACGTGGAATAAAGCATCAGTGGTCTAATCCTTTGTGCCTTCTTTTTATTCGTGCATATGGACCTATGTCAGGATCAGTGATAAAATCATACAGTACTTTAACCCAGGAATTGTGCTGGGGCAGGTCGTCGTAGTATTCGGCAGCAATCCGTTTAACCTGTTAACATATGTTTAACATTATTTTGTAATTAATAAATAGTTTGGGTAAAAAATAGTTACATTCATAAAATTCAAACAAACACTTACCTCTGGAAGACGAGAACCTGGCACACTTGGAAAATCATGATGTTCCATATGATATCCCACATTGAATGTTATAAAATTGAGTGGTCCATAATATGAATAAGTTTCATATCCTTTCTTAAACATGTAGTGCTCAGAAATGAAGTGCCCTGCTACGGGATGCAATCCCATTGCCATCAGAGATCCACAAATCATATAGATAAATAATATTTTTGGTCCTAAAATCAAATGGTATAAAGAATTAAAATGCCTACATTCAATTATATTAAAACATTTCTGTAACTACAAAAAAAGACATTTTTGCTAGATATATTGGATATGTAATTTACATTTAACTTATTCTATTAACATACACTTATCACAAAAAAAAGGATCTAAATATGGGACATTATACAAAAATTTAATTTTGTAACATTTTAAGATTAATTGTAGTTTGCTTAGTAACATTAATATTAACTTCTTACAAGCAAATAATTTCACATCTACTTACCACAAAGATAATAAATTACAACATCAAATGCAATCTGAATGATTGTATTTATAACTTCCAATAGGGTGAGAGGTTTTGGAGAAACAAAGAAAGGTCTAAAAGCATAAAAGAATGGTTGTAGGATGACCCAGAAGAATTTTGTGAATGTATTACAAAATAATTTTGCTTCTAATCTTGAAGGAATATCTGTGTCCAATATGTCATCTCCCTGTAAAATGAAACATTGTTGTAACAATTATCTTAAAATATAAGCAAGATATCTTTTACTAAATTAGAATCATCATATAATTTTATAAATTATGACAGTCAAAAATAACATTTATTTTGCAAAGTATGTTAGAATATCACATTACATACAAATGATTATTCTCCTAAATCACTGGAGGACCAAATTGTGCCTAATTTGTAGGTAAACAGGCCAAGTTGGCCTATTTCTATCATTTATAAGTGACGTGTCAAATATGTTCGGGCCGAATTATGTGTTCTGCAGACCAAATTAAACCTAGGATCCATAGTTTGGGTACTATTGTCATGAATAGCCAAAAATAACATTCTGATTTAAAAAATATAACATTCAAGTAAATTGTTTTACTGCTTTCAAAGAGTATGTTTTTTTTTTATTTTTAACTTATATAGTTTAGTTAATAAATTAATAAAAAGAATTATTTCATAGTTACTTTATAAATTTGTTTAGTGAATTTGATGGAAAGATTACTGTATAAAAACTTTAAAAGTTACACTAATATACTAGTTTACTTATTAAATTTTACAAATTTGTTTCCTTTATTATTTTTATCAACTATAAAAAATTACACATGTTAAACATCAAAACAACCTTTCAATCATAAAATAGATGTTAACGTTATTAATTCAAGAGAGTCAGATAAATTAAAAATTAAAACACACACATAGGTGTGGGTATATGATACATGCTACAAATCAAAGGCATTTGAAGAATTTTAAACTTACTCTGTAGTTTTATCCTAATATTTTACTCTGATCTAGTGACAAAATTCAATCTATATTAGTAATGCATATCTGATAGACTAATCTATATTATCAAGACCTTCCAAATAAAAATATTTGTACTATATAATTGGTTTGTAGGATTTATTTTATAATGTAAACTTTTAGCATTGATTTAATCTTTCCTATTTTAAAAATTTACATACAAACTGATAGAATATTTGTTAATGGACTTATAGCTTACAATATATAATTTATACTTCATGTTTGATATATATATATAAAGTATATAAAGTTGGAAAGTATATATATACATTTTCTTGGACAGTAATATCTAAATTATCTTGTTCGAAAATAGAGCATTTATATTTTAATTTGATAGCTCACATTTTTTTAGGTTTTTAACCAAATATCCTGTTGCCGTTTTTACTGGAAGAAAAATAAGATATTTGTTAAAACTGTAAAAAATTAAAATTGTGATGTTTTATTGGTTTGAAATTTGCTCATGTATGCACTACATCAAAGGAAAACAAATTTGTTTTCAAGTGGAAAAGATTTTCTTAAGTATTGTATAATTTATATAACAATTCTGTAATACTAAAAATCATTTTCTTACATAACTATAAAATTTTAAACTTTAAAAATATTACATATAATAAATTCTGTTAAAGTGTTTGTCAATGTTACAGCTATTCGGGATCCTCAATATTAAAATGTGCTTGTTTTCTGAAATTAAATTATCTGTGTGTACTAATTCAATAATAAAAACAGTAACTATTACTAATAAAGATGATAAAATATGATTTGATGATTAAACTATTTATAATCATAACTGAGAACAGTGAAAAAGTCAGACTGAAACCTTATTACATGTTTTATTTGCTACATATTTTATGTTATCTTCAAATTAATTCTAATAGTGAATTATACAGTGGAATGTATAATTTGACATCATTCGTCTCAATAAAATTTAATTTTCTATCTATAAAAAAAGAAAACCATAATTTAAAATGAACAGATCTGATAAAATAAGTCAAAGATTAAATTTTAACTGTCAACAGTAAAAATGTAAAATTGCATTAGCTTATTAGCTTAATCTGTAACTTCTGTCTGGACAAATTCTAAAGAGCAGGATTAATTTTGTGTCGTGAATTTTAAATCAGTGCAATTACGAAATCAAAATTCACCCTTGAATAAATTTTATTAAATGAAATTACGCATTCTCTGTCCTCTTGGAGCCATTCCAAAAATGCAAATTTGGTTAAAAAAAATTAAAATTAAATTATATTGCATTTTCTAATGCTTTAATACACTTCACTATTTTAATTTTTCATGTGAATTTAATTGTTTTTCTATCAATATGTTGCACAAAATATAATAATAATTATTGAAAATATGATGACTTTTTTTTTAACTATTATGAAAATGTTTGATTATATAAATCATGTTTTCAATAATCAATAATCAATTTAAACTAAAATTTATTTACAAAATTTAATCATATAAATCAGATTATAACATGATGTAATTTATAGCAAATAAATTATCTAAATCAAATCTATTAGCTTAGAATAATTTCCTTAATATTTTTAGCTGAAAGACGTGATAAACTCTTTGTGGTAGAGAGAAACATGACAAAATTACTAAATACTACATATAATCTACCTGCGTTGTTATTGACATTTATATTAAGAAATATTCTTTTACATCCCTTAAATATGATTTTATTTTGATTTTTCTTGTTAATTTTACAACTTAAAACTATGAAATGTGACTAACGATGGGAGACAAGTTAAATATTTTAAGAATTTTTAAAATTTCAAGTAATATTTCCATTTATATCAACATCATACTGACAAATTTGTAAATAGTAGAGACTAATAAATTACAAAAATGACCAATTGTATGTTATACATTCTTTTTTATTTTAATGATGTACAGTAGACATTTATTTCTTATATAAATCTTTTTCAAGTTTTATATGGAATAATATTTACTCAAATAAAATACATACTTTCAACAACTCGTTAAAATAATTAGAAATAAACAACGGAAATATACTGTAGTAACTTCATATTTATATTCAAACTATCGCTATAGTTGATGGAAAAACTGCAAATGACATTTAACACACGGCTGTAGCAATTTCATTTATCAAATATTACAAAATACTATAAACATAAATTGAACAGGTTTCGAAACTTTTGCATCATCTGCATTGAAGTAAATTTTGATAACTAATTTAAGCTTATTCTGAAACTTCAGCTTAATTAAATATAAAAGAAAGTGAACAGTAACAAATGGCAATGAACTAAAACCTTCAATATTTTTTAGCTGAAAGGAAAGACAAGCTATTTGCTGTGGAAGAAAACATCACAAAATTACTAAATACTAAACATAATCTACCTACATTCTTATTGACATCAATCATTTATAAAATGACATTTGTCCATCAAGCAATAAATATGCTGTATCCGCATCAATGATCTTTAACGTTGGAATCGACCAATCTTCGAACTGATTTGGTTATAAAAACAAACATCGCAGTTTAACCTAACCAAAATTTGTGTTGTTTTAAACTTTTTGTTTAATAATTATGTAAGGACAACTAAATTTAAAATATTTTCAATGAATAAATATTTGAAATTACTGTTAAAATTTGTTAGCCAATACTTTAATTTGGAATAAACCCGGCTAATTGGTCCAGAAAACTTATAGTAAAAATCAAAGTTTAGTTAAATTGAGATTGCATAAAATACTTTATAAAATAAGTGTTTATTATTAAAATATTATAAATTTAATTGCTTTGACAATTCATTTATTACTTCTGTGTTTACTTTTTGGCAAATTAGGCAATAAAATTTATAGCCAAATTTGCAAAGTTGTTGCCATTTGGCTAAAAAAACTAGCAGTAGCTTAATATCTAAGATAAACACTACATTGTTGTTATTTAATTCTTTGACCTTTTGACCTCACAAAAGATTATTGGATTCTCTAGACTGATGTTTACAATTGATGAAAATGAGTACATTCAAGGTCAAAGCCAAACTGATCAGGCTTATAATGATCTATCTATACTGAAAGATTTGTGATAGCTTACGAGACAAACAGCTAGTAAAATACAAAAAATGTGCGCGTGATAAATTTTCCAAATCGGGGTTTAATGGATCTTTTGTTTTAAACAGAAAATATAAAACTGATCACTTTTCATTATTGTTTGACTAGATCATTCCAGTTTTATTTTTAGTGTAGGTTTAATTAATCTAAACTTAATATAATAATTGCTAATGTTTTTTTGACAGGGCAGAGGCAAGTGGGACACTCGCCTGGGGCTCACACTTAAATAACAGTTTACGTTCACATTTAGTTTTAAATTATTTAAATATGAAATGTCTTTCTTTTGACAAAAATTTAATTTTCTATTTACACATGACAGCAAATAAAAAGTATTTTAGGAGCTTTGCCAAAAAGTTCACCTGGGATTCCCCCTATTCAAGTTTGGCCCTGCATATTGAATGTATTTTTGTATATTTAACTCATGAATTAAAATAGTAAGATTTAATTTTAAAATCAAATCATAACCAACAATTTTAGAATAAAATGAGGTTTTTGGTATAATTGATCTATAAACTAAGAGACATTACGACAAATAACATTCTTTAAAATAATATAGCACACTACAGAATTCAATTCAAGTATAACTGACCTGATAACGGTGATGCTCCAGATGGTATTTTTTAAATGCAATGGACATTGGCACACCAATGGGCAGATTACTGAAGATTCCAAATATTCTGTTTAACATAGGGCGTGAATGACCAAAAGCTAGATTATGAGCAATTTCGTGAATAGCCAACATTAGCGAGTGATTGATGACACCACCGAAACAATAAGCTAATATAAAAATCGTTACGGTCGAAGCATTCCTTAGTAACCAAAACATGAAAAACTGGGTTAAAACCATTCCGAGGACTATAAATTTGAATCTTGTATCGTAACCCATTAGATTCTTGATTTCGGGGTATTTTTCTGTTAAAAATAAGAAAATTATATGAATTTTATTTTTCGTAAATATTTAAAATTTTTAAAAATAACAAATAAATCCATAATTTATGTAAGCAGCATTATGAAATAATAGCCTAATTCTAACATTTACATAACAAACACTGAAGAAAAATCAATTCAATTTATTGTGTATAGCTTCAGATAAGAATAAATAGAGCATTTGAATGTATGTAAAAAAGTTTCAATGCTCTGTTTATTCTTTTATCGTACATAATTTCTAATACCAGATTAAATCATAGATTCAATCCAGTAATCATTTGACTTTATATTAAAGTCGGGCTTTGAGATAGTTACAAGGTTCCTACTCAAATTTCTTTTAAATTCCATGACTTTCCCTGACCAACTTTGTACAAATACCCCGACCCTCACGCCTGTTACAGTACGGCACATAGACAAAATAAAACACCATTTAATCTACTATGCACATACACTATTGCTTCTCCAACTTTTTAGTTAAATTAATTAGAAAAAAATCACTTTTTATAATTTGGCAATTATAAAAAAATTATATAAGACCAAAAGTAAACAGTTTTATTAAATTAAAATAGTTTATCCTGTTATTAATCCACAACCATAAATCTATGTGGCTTTGAAAAAAAGCCATTAACATTTATTATTCATTAACAAATCATGTATAATACATGTACAAAAATATATATTTATTAAATTTATCCCTTAATAAATTTCCTGAACTTTTATTCTAAGGTTAAAGATGATTATTCAAATTTGCAAAAAATCACTAAATACTTTTTATAATAATAAGAATAAACTAAATCTTTCGACATTAGTCATTTACTCGAAATGTTTATTATGCTATTAGTATTATTACGAAAAGTATATCACGTTCGCTCTGCCCGAAGATGACAATTTGAAATGTCGAAAGTACTTGCTCGTAATTAAAAACTTCAAGTAAATGTCTAATGCCGAAAGACAGAAGTTTATTCTTATTCTAAGTTTGGCGTCGTTGACGAGTAATTTTTTCATAACAGGAAACAGGTCATTGTGAAAGATCTTATCATATCTATTAAAAAATACTATCTGATTTTATAAAGAATTTTATAGCACTATACAATTACTCTGATAAAATTACAGTTTATAAACTTATAATTTACTATCAGTAAAAAAAAAAAATGTTTAAATTTTAAATGTTTTATTAAAATTAACAAAATGATCGCTAAACAAAATAAATCACAATTTTATTTTGGGTAATCATATAATAGAGTAAAATATAAGGGAGAAAACCTGTTTAAAGTTACAAAAGATGTTTCCAGACTACAGTTCACAATTATGATATGAACAGATTCTTTGCATTACTCTTTTATAAATGTTTGAATCATTTCAAAATTATTATTACTAAAAAAAATAAATCTGATTAAATAAATGCACCAAAGATATCAAGACACTATTTGTGAGAGAGTAAAATGATCAAAAAGTCTACTACTTTTGATCATTTCACATTAGTTTTGAATGCACAAGTTTAATTTTGGTTCTAGAACATGAAATTCTATTGTAAAAAAATCCAAGGCTCTGGAATTGGAGTCAGAGTCGGTAAAAAATAGACCACCTCTTAACTTTAACAGGTTACAATTTTAAAAAGTAATTGATGTTTCCAGTTGACATTGATGACTTGTCTTGTAGGTTGTATGCATTCAATCAATATAAAAAATATTTGATTAGTATAGTTATTATTCATATCCTTTATCGATACGTAAATAAAGTTGGAGTCAAAAGACATCAAACTGAGAAGTGGAGCTGAAATCAGAAAAAGCATTTGTGTACGAATTCCGTAGCTCTGAAAAAAACCTATATACAAGTCATCTAAATTTGATTTCATATTCTATTTCTGTTAAAAGTTGTAAATCACAAATTTTGCTTTGAAGTTTAAAAATAAAGCTCAAACTGCTTTTTAAAGGAGGCAAAAATTAAGGATCCAGAAGCCTTATTTTCATAAAAATTACCACCCAGAATTCCTTTGCAGTTTGAGTTCTGTTTTTATCTAAATACGACGCAAAGTTTCACCACATCTTGTTCTTCAGTTCATATTTTGTTAAATGCTATTTCCATATATTTAAAAACTTTTCTTTTTTTACAATCTAGGGAAAAAATGTTATATTGGAATAATATAACTGGTGAAAAATATGTTATTTTATAATTAATTTATGCACCTCTATGTCCTTATTTTCTATATGTTATGTATTTTGTCTACGAGGACTTAGCCTATTAATAGGACGTATTGCACTGGTGTTTTGGCTTATGCAAATCGAGAAAAACTTATTCGGAGAAAACAAACAATCTTTATTGATCGCCTACAAAATAATACAAGGTGATCAATAAAGATTGTTTTCTCTGAATAAGTTTTTCCTCGATTGCTAAAGCCAAAACACCAGCGCAATACCCATTAATAGGCTAAGTCTTTGTAGACAAAAATATATAACAAAATGTTATTTTACAGCTTATATGCAAACAAATTGTTAATATTATATTGTTATTTCTAACATCTATAACACACAGCATACATATACAGTATACAAGAGGATATCAGGGACAAAAACAATAACACTGCAATTTTTCTTTACTTTCTAAAAATAGAGTACATATGTTGTTAGTTACTAAGGGGTATCCTTGCAATTTTAAAAATATTTCATTCCTTTTAAAAATATAAACACAATACACTCCCCAATTTTACGATCTAACTTGTTTCTAGGCAACCATCGTAAAGCGGATTGTATAAGATAACAGATAGTAAAATAAGAATAATTTTCGAGGTTATACAAGCTATAGATTAGGGTCTCATAGAGGAGGAAAAAATGCGGGAAAGGGCTCTTTCCAGCATTTTTCAGGCACTTGACGAGGAAGACATCAAGGAGACCAGAAAGGAAATCCAATGATTTTCAATGATACTACAATGTAAAATTTAATAATGAACACTTAAAAGTTAACGAAATTATTTCTTTTTGAGAAATTTCTCTATTCAAAAAAAATATTTAAGTTTAGAAATAGATTATTATAGTTGAAAACAGTAAGAGTATGGCTCAAAGTTAAAATTGTGTGTCACTATTTCTTATAAAACCTTTTAAATAAAATCTCAATACAGTAAAACTTCAATTATCTAAATTAAGTGGAACCTCGGATCTTCCAGATAACAAAGTTTAAAAACAAATAAATAAAAAATGAAAATTTAATTATTTAAATGCCCCATTATGTACGCGTGTACATAATTATGTGCAGATGAAACATTAAATGTGGAAATGTACCATAAAATAAACCGTAGCACAAAGTAATTGTAATGGATATCAAATTAAATTTTCATTAATATTTGAATGAATGACCGTCACATCAGAAATTGTTACAATACTTGGAAAAAATTATTTCATGTTCTATACTAACATTTGCTTAACGAGTATATAAAAATGATTAAGTTATTTACAAAATTCTGAGAATGTCTGGAGGGAAGATAAAGCCAAACAACGAAGAAGAATTAATTCAATTCATTCCTATTATAAATTATTAACGTGATCTTCTTGAATTTCGATTATTAACTCACTAGAAAATTGGCTATGAATAGTCAGTTACACAATATAAATTGAAGGAGATTTAGTAAACAATAAACTCGACATACTTCAATTGATTTTATTTTAGTAAAAAACCAAGACAATCCCCGAAAATGGTGCACACATTGCTTAAAACATTATAATTTACAAGATCTCTGACTGGAAGAGCGGCTAAATAATTGAAAAAAAAAAAACCAATCTATACAGCAAAACAATAAAAAAGGGAGATTAAAATCTTAATTATTTTTAAAATTTTACTAATTTTTTTAAAATTTATATACAAGGTGAATAATAAAGAAATGGTGCATGTAACAAAAATAACAGGAAAATTAGCAATCACCCATTATTCATTGTAGAATATTATAGGACAAGCGAGTCTAGTTAAATGTGCTTTAGAAACGAGTCAAAAGTCAGTTAATATATATATATATATACAGTGATACCTCGGTTTTCGTCGATAATCCGTCCGAAAACAATCGGCGAAATCCGAAACCGACGTAAACCGAGGCAATTATTTCCATACGAATCAATGTAAATCCAATTAATTCGTTCAAGACACTCCAAAATATATACCAAAAACACATTTTATAGAGAATTAATGTAGCGTTAAATACTAAAAGCAATAAGAAATTAACATAAAAGACTAATTAGCATTAAGATGAAAGCAATGGAATTGTTCGGTTAGACACGTGGGGTAATGTCTTGTCTTGTAGAAGCTAGCTGGATATGAGCTTCTAGCTTATGTCGCCCCGTGGTAATTTCGTCGAATTTTTCGACGAAAACCGAGGTATTAGTGTGTAAATAGATATAAAATTTAATCTGTTTGCATATCTAAACACGCAATCATTTTGATATTTGTTTTACTTTTTATATACTGTAAAGTAAATAAATTGCACGAAACAAACTTTTCATTACGAAATACAAATGCAGCAAATCCTAAAAAAATAACAACCTTTTAATTTTGTTTGAGTTTTTTAGATAAAAACACTTCTTCTGTACACGTGTAGACCAATATTTCTGTTCATTTTTCGTTCGTTGACCGAGTGTAAACGTTTTCCTCGTTTCTCTCAAGAACACTGCTTACGACACTCGGATGAGGCACCAATTAGGAAATAAAACAAATTACGACGATGGCAACTGATATAAAGTGACAACAATTTAAAATATTTAATAGAAAGAACCTCAAAATATCGATTAAAAAGTGCATTAACAAGTCAAGTTCTGTCTTGTATCAAAGTTGCCAAAAATTTGCAACACTTAAGTACGAAGCGTTTAACAGTTATGCGCCATGAAATCGAGGGGTGGACGCATGTAAACACTTATTTAATTAATAAAATCCATTCAAACCACCGGTTTAATCTGTAAATGAAGAATTGGAACGATGCCATTTCGTTTCACTGCTTTAAAAAATAAACTATGCGTTCAAATCTCGAGCTTACTTCGTGTTAAAACAGTCAGCAATTGTGGAATAAAAAAAAACAAACACTGCTTACTGAATGTAAAAGTTCAAAAGCATTAAATAACCTCTCTCTTGTGCAGTGATGTAAGCTTAAAATTTAATTATATCATATAAAGGGTGGCCCACGCGAGGGTCTTCGTTCGTTCCGGGTATGTGCAATTTTGAATACGAAACGTGTATCGAATTTGTATATTGAACAAGTTTGTAACGGTTTCATTTTTTACAAGCTTAATATATTTTTATTTATTTACTATATTTAGCATAAAAATTAGCAGAGAATAGTAAATGTAACGTCCATTTCCTAGGAAAAGAAAAAAATAATTTAATGTGAGAAATATTCGAAATTTTGTAATAACTAAAGATGAGTTTAAAAGATTTACTGGTAAGGTTATACTTTTATTATATTATTTCCTGTATACTTATACATGAACTCACGTACGGTATTAGTTTATCAAGCAAAATGTTTCAAATTTCATGCGCCTAGACTATATTATCAATACGTCGGCACGTTAATATAAGGAGATTATATAGAATACGTCCGTAAAAATTAAAATTTTATAACTTATCCAGCGAGTATTCGAAAGCATAGCTGTTGCTAGAATATAAATTAAATCGATCCACTTAGTAAATTAAAATACATACGCAGTGTGTGACTTAGTAAAAAGTTTAATAATAATAAAATATTTATTAAAAACTTCATAAACACAAATACATTAAGTCATCATGTAGAAGCAAGCAATTTTATTTTTAAAATCAATAAAATTCTAATGTTGCTGTATAAATTATTTAAATCCATTTTATGCTTTTTTTTTTTCATTTAAAAAAGTTATTAATAAATCCGTATCCTATCGGAACAATACGCAAACTACAAAGAGAGCCTGTCACATCGATCGGGAAGACAAGAAAAAACTTGAAATAACGACAAATATAATGAAAGAAAAATCTAAAATAAATTAAATAATTATTCGTCGACGTCTTTCGTTCCCTGTTCAAGCCAATTACACCTTGTTACTTAATCTAGAAACGAGATAAGCTATTCGTTACGTGCGTAAAGTTTACGAGAACGAAGGAAGGTAGTCGAACGTAACGTACTGTACACAGTACTTGTATTCCATATATCAATTCGCCATTAGTTGCGCTACGATATGACGCAACTACGATATACGAATCATTAAGAATGAACAGCCAGAGGTGGTAAAAAACTTATACATCGTGGCCCAGAAGTTGTAGAGGTTAAATTGCCATCTTTAAATACTTCCTCACTTATCAAAAACTGTTTAAAGTCGTTCTTCAATGTAGAAATTACGGCGCTTTAACAAATTCTGTTTACTTTTTGTGTATTCACAAGAGCATCCGGACACAAACCGTCGTTTATCGACTTTTTGAGCCACCCTGTATTAAAAATGACAAAAGTAACCGTGGGATTCAGCATTACAAGCACGTAAAGATGCGAAATGGACTTTATGCTAAAAACAAAACTAGAAGGGGAGGTAGATTAAGGATGTCACGAAGATACTCTAGCGTTTTTTTCTATGAAAATAGAGAAAAAAAATGAAACGGCATCCACATTAAAATCCTGCCAAAAAAACCCACCAAACTATCATTTTCTTGAGCTACAATTCTTCGATTTTAATCGATTATTGGAAATCTATATTAATTCCTATTAATAACTACAGATCTAAACGATTTTATGTTGGCATAACCTTTTGTTTTTGTAAAACGGCAAATGGGAGTAGACAACTGGCAATTTCATCACACCATTTGCGATTTAGTGAAACGATTTTCTGATTATCGGGGAATTAAAAAAAAATGATGTTTTCATTTTAATTTAAATAAGTTATGACAGATGTTTCGAATGCAAAAATCTAAAAATTTCTGGAAACTAGTTCATTTCCTGAATACTAAAGACGCAATACCAGGAAAAAAATGTTCAATTCTTGATCGATAGTTTTAAAAAAAAAATGATCGATCGAAATTGCTAAATTGCACATTATACCGAACTAATCTCATTTTTTTCCTATTCTCAAGAGCACTCGCTTCGCTTATAATACGTCTTGTAGTGTCTTTGTATAGGAAATAGCCGATTTTATGATTATGTTTTTGAATATATTCCACTAACCGGTTCGTAAGAAACTATTCTGAAAAATGCGTATCCATTCGTCAAAAAAAAAAAAAAAAAAAAAAAAGCCTTAAAATTGGGAAAACACTTCCTTTCGTCAGAAGTTCTCATTGAACATCAGAAGATAAAGTGTCTAATCTTGAAACTCACCCTACATGTGTATTCTCTAGTTAGCTATTCAATATGATATATTGAAAGTGTGTACTTAAAACAACTAAAGACTACACATTCAGGATGAGTTCGTGATTAAACACTTCCAGTTCTCGTGATGTACAGTACATTGAGAACTAACAAAACGAATTGTTTGCCCAATTTTACTAATCCAAAATTTATTCTAACGAGTGACTAATTTTAATGAATGGCTTGATTATTTCAGAAATATTAAAACACAATATAAATACAGTAGAGCATCGATTATCCGACTTAATTGGGGACTGGGGTTGGTCGGATAACCGAAAAGTATGAAAAAATACATTATTAGTATAGTGTATTAGGACTGGTTTAAATACTATCCTCCCTTTCGTGGTCGAGCCAGTGCTGCCAGCTAAAACATGCAAAAATTTAACAAAAATAATATTAAAGTAGCGAAGACATAACCAAATATTGTAGCGCCACATCACTGGCGGACATTTGAATTTGCCGACTAGAACGCGGTCGGTTAACCGATAAGTCTGTTAATCGGGGGTCGGATAATCGATGCTCTACTGTATCGAATTATCGTCTTTGGTAATGCTTTCAATACTACTCATTAAATGTACAGTACTACCGTCTCAAATTGTAAATAGCAATACAGTATTGCTAGTCACAATTTTGTAAAATCGTGCCTTTATATTCACACGCAAATTAAATTGTTTTGATCTTCGGTGAATATATACGACACATTTTTAATTTTTAAAGTATAAAATATTCTTGTGATTACTTGAACATAACTAGCGTAATAAGATATACACGCTCCTTATACCCCCACAAGAAATTTCCAAAGCGTTGGGTATGAAATGTCTTTCGAAACTGATATCTTAGCAACATTTTCATTGATTTTTAGATAAAATCGTATTAATTAAAATGTTAGTTACAGGCGAAATTCCTGCACACAGACGAAATATCGATCTCGACTAGTATTTAGAAAAAAAGAATTACCAGCGACGATACCATTTAAATGACGCGTGTTGAAAAGCGTTGCCATAACCGCATCGACAATTTATTTTATTTTTTAAATCTTGTAATTTTAATAATGAAATGACCATCCAAAGCTTAATTGTAACTCAGCGACAGAGTTAATTCGTTTCCGGCTTATCTTCCCCTTTAAGTTACTGAATGCAGGAGGTTACAAGTCGTGCGATAGAATGGTTTGTAATGTTCCAAAAATGGAATAGAATTTTAAATTATAGGAAATATTGATCTCGATTATTTTATTAAACGGAAAACAAAGTATAAAAATTTTAATTTAACGGTACGATTTATCATTCTGTAATTTTACTACGATGATTTTAAAATTAATTTCCCATTCCAGTGTTAACATTTTGATGAATTAAAGTTCGTCCCTTTAATGATGGATTATGATATAAATTAATGACAGAATTGACTTTGAAGAGAAAAAATATTTTATGTAGTCAATTGTTGTTATGCAGCAATGATTTAACTGATTATATATCTCTCTATTGGCAAGGGAAACTACTATCAATAAATAAACAATAATAAATACAAAGGGTATACACGGGTAAGCCAAAATTTTATGTAGTATTGTATATAAATTGTTACAAAACTGTTTTATAAATGTTATAAAGTTCAAAATAAATGGAAAAACGACTTAAAATTGACTTGTAAAATCTTTTTCTCTTCAATTTTAAGTTGTTTCCCCTATTTATTGAATTTTAACGCTAAGATAATTTTCCAATAAATCAATACAAAATCTTTGGTGTATCATTATAAAAAGTTATCTTATGTAAACAGAGAATATGTCCACTCAGTTCGCATTAATTGCAAATTTGAATCATGCTGTTTCTTTTTTTAGTGGACTAATCTGAACTTACATATTACAATACAATTACTTAAAATAGACGACACACACCAGATGTGTTAATAATTAGACAAATTTGACAATATGTAATAATAAAATCCACAAAAAATATATTAAAACCAAAATAATTCTGACAACTAATACAGTTACTAAATTAAAAACTTAAGATTATGGAATAAATCATATGCATTCACATAATTTATTTAGTAGATAATCTATCTGGGAACTCCACCCCACATAGGTGGAGCAGCTTTCTAATTTCGGATAACGTAACCAGACTCGTCCCTACATTAGGGACGAGTCTGGTTACATCAGGGACATTAAAAAAAGTTGTTTTAAAGTTTTATTAAATTTTTACTGGATTTATCTTAATTAAAAACAAATGTCTATTAAAAATTACTCATTTAACTACATTTAACATTAAATGATATTTAATAATGTCATATTACAAAATGAAACTTTAACCATAACTATATTCTCTTGCAATGAAAACTTTATTATAAATTTGCTTTTGTTTAAAAATTTTTGTTACCTTTTATTAGAAAAAAAAAAACATTGCCAAGTAATTTGTATTCATAATGTTAATTTTATAACATTCTGCTATCATCATGTAATATTTAAAGGTTCAAATTAAATATGGCAGTCTCTCTCTAATCGGACATATATCGACCGGCATATGTTGAATTACAGAAGACTGTCCAATTACTAGATTTTATATACGTATGTAGGTATTGTACAGTAAAAAATTCACACGGTTCATGGGTTAGTCTATCATATTAATGTGCATGAAACAACTAGCAGTATGCACGTACTGTACGTCAAGTAGTAGCACAAAAATTTCATTTGAACCAACCTGTGGAAGATTGTCATTTTACTGGATGTGTTGGACTGTAGCTTAATGTTAAGAAATTAAAATTTCAATAAATTGGCATCAGTGGAAAAACTGTACAAATACTTTATAGTTCGGCTGACATTATTAAATACTATAAGCTAAATGAACATTGTACTCTAAGCTATGCAATTCACAGATTATTGTATTTTCAAAAATGACAGATTTCAGACCCTACAAGTAACTGACAGGTGCAGATTATATAGTATAACTAAGAAAGGCTTACATAAACAATTTATTAAAAAGCTTCTTGCCTGTATTACTTAATTACAAAAACTACTTAGTTACTTATGACTAATGAAGAGTCTTATTACATATCCACCTATTTAACTTAATCCAAAATGCATTTTAGCCTTACTAGCCCTTATCGATTGGATGACACACAACAAACAGGGCCTATGATGACAATTGCCAACATTACAGTCACCATAGACGCTGCTTTTTGTATGCCATCCAATCGATAAGGGCTAGTAAAGCTAAAATGCATTTTGGATTAAGTTAATTAAATAGGCTGGTTGTGTAATACGACTCTTCATTAGTCATAACTAACTAAGTAGTTTCTGTAATAATTTATTTGTATTGCAAAATCCAGCAATAGTTTGGCAATAAGAAATAGTGTATTTAAGTGCATACTGACCAGCTTTATCTGATATTACAGTTAAAACTACACATTCAGGAACAATCTCTATTTATGAAAATAGGACTGTTTTACAATAGCTTTCCAGGAACCAAATAAATGGAGAAAATCACTTTTCTGAATTTATCTTCAGAATAAAAAGTACTATAAATTAAAAAAATTATTAAAGCTTTTGTGATATATAGACTCATTTTGGAGAGAATGGAGAGTAAATTGCAGAGTATGTATCTTCATGTATCTATACTTTGTAAACAAAAGTACAGCTTCCTTATAACCCATTTGCAATTTTGCTTATAATTCTGGATTGTATTTAGGTGGAACATTATAGTTTATTGTTTTATATAAATGGCTTTGTAAATTATTATTTCCTTTACTTTCCCAGTTATTATGCATACGTAACGTAGGAAAGTATTGGAATTGTGTCAAATTTGATCTCCGCTTTTTTGCAAATCTCTACATTTTGAGATCCCCGAACCCAAAAGTCAAAAAAGAATTGTGTGTGAGAGGAACATCCATTTTATTTAATATCTCAGGATGGGGTGAAGATTAAGAAATGAAATTTGACACAATAACTTGTGTGTGAGGGGCATTGATGCTAATAAATTTTGGTCACGAAAGGTCAAGGGAAAGGGGAGATAGAGGGTGGTCACATGTCATATCCCATGTGTGGTTGAGCTTAATAAAGATTTTACTTTTCGTTAGCATTTACAAATCTTTATAAAACTCATCTCTACCTTCAAAATTATATATTTTTAATTATTATAAAATAGCAAAAAACTTAAAGTTTCTATAAGAAAATTTCAAAATTGTGTGTGGTGCCACATAATTATAATTAAAAAGTGATTTTTAAAATACAATTTCATAACAGCCCAAAAAGTTATGCAATTCATTGCTAGATTTTTTTTCATTTTATCATTAGTTTTAAATATGTAAACCTATAAAAATAATTAATTGTCATTTCTGTGTCTTGCTATTTTAAAGATTTCTCATAATATGATTTTTAAAAAGATTTTGTCCATGTCAATTTAGATAACTGGGACTACTGGGATACACTTAAAAAATGGCAGTGTGTACTGTACATTAATTTCTTTCATAACATGTGATGTTTAAAAGTTATTAAAGTTAATATTGAATTTGTGATTCTCATCTATCCACAAAAAAGCAATTTTAAGTCAGCCAATAGTTTCATGCAGTTTCGTCATAATCCTGGCTAGAATTATATAAACGACTGCAATGGAATGCCTTCAAGAAATAACGTAATATCATAACTTTCAAAAAAGGCAGATGATAAATTATTTATATAAATGACTTAAAATATTTCTTTCTTAATATTTATTTGATTATTAAGACCTTTTTCCTATTAGCATAAAATCATTATCTGACATTTACTAAGCTACAGTTAAGAAAATTGAACATTCTATAATGCAATCTCAGTTTAATCTATAATTAGAAACAAGAAAAATCAGTAGATATTTATAGATCTTACAACATATAACAATTTTGCTATTTCTTGATAAACTAACTAAATGGTATAACTGGACATGGTCAACTTGGCAATGGCTAGATCTGGTGACAGAAATTAATAAAATCATTTATGTAAAATTTATTTCATAAATGATAAATATTACATTAAATTCCAAGAAAAGTTAAGATGCAAATATAAACATTTAAACCCGACAGTTATATATTAAAGCCAAACAATTGTCGGATTATATAGGATTACATTACTACTACTATTTTTAATTACAGCATTTAATAATAATAGTAATATAGTCTGATATAATAGCATTTACTTAATAACAGTAGTAGTAATATAACCCGATATAATCAAGTGATTTTTTGGCTTTAATATTTAACATGCATATGAAATTATTACATTTCATTAATAATTTAACATAGTAATTAATTTTTGTTATTTTGAATGATTTCTTAAAGTTTTTAATTTATTTAACTACCCTATGGATAATTACATTTTGGGATTTGACCAATTTTACAAAATAGACTTTTTGCAAAGTTTTAAATGTCATAGCTTTATGCATAACTTGTTACAAGCAAGAACTTCTAACAAAGACTGATGAAAGTCCTAGTATTTAGTGTAAAAGAAAAATGAGTTACAGTAACAATTTCCCAGAAGACGATGCAGTGAAACATAATACGCATTAAATGGCACAGATAATGTATTCTTAATTATGCACTATATGTATTTATTTCTTTTGAATTACCAATTGTGTAAACCTGAAACTGCATGCGGCAAGTCCGTGTACAATGGGTTCTCAAGGCACTCTTCAAATTTTAATTTTGCACTTTCGTATTTTTACTATCTAAAATTTAACTTGAAGAAATATCTTATGTAAAACGAAAGTTTATTAATTATACCTTCTGTATTTGAATATATAGTAGAGCATCAATTATCCGACTTAATTAGAGACTGGGATTGGTTGGATAACTGAAAAGTCGGATAACCGAAAAGTATGAAAAAATACATTATTAGTATAGTGTATTAGGCCTGGTTTAAATACTAGCCTCCCTTTCATGGTCGAGCCAGTGCTGCCAGCTAAAACATGCAAAAATTTAACAAAAATAATATTAAAGTAGCCAAGACGTAACCAAATATTGTAGCGCCAAATCACTAGCGGACATTTGAGTTTGCCAACTAGAATGCGGTCGGTTAATCGATGCTCTACTGTATTTACAAAACTTACAATTTTGAGAAATTAAAAATCTGTACCTATCATTGATTTTAAACATTCTGACATAAATATTTATCTTTAATTAGAGAACTTCACCCACTTGTTTCCAATCCAGATTATTCGTAAAAATTATAAGATGATTCACTGATTCCCAGTACCACAGTTTCTATTATTTTTGTGAGAATCTAGGGGCCAATATTTTACGTTAAATAGAAAATTTTAAAATTTGTCAAACAGGAAACATTTGTGTTAGTCACAAGCTTTCTTTTGATTTTAAAGAAAAATCCTGAGGAAAAATGCTGATTTTAATACCAACTTCACAAGGAAGTTCCTTGGAGCTTTTCTCCTCATATGACTTAAATAGCCCCAGATGATTGGTCAGACAAATATCCTATAAATAGGGTTCATACCAATGCCCAGAGAGCTGGAATTGGAAATAACTCTCTAGAAAGTTGTGTCTGAATGAAAAGGAGATTCCCGCCAAATGTAAGAAAACACTGCCAGCCTCATCAATGACTCAGAAGAAATAAAAGAAAGAAATGAGGTATTGCATTTGACTAACACTGTAAGCTTTCTCTCTTAAGATAGATTTAATGGAATTGAATATTAGATTGTCGAATGGAAACCTTTTATTCTTATTATTCATGTATATAGTTTATAATTTAAATAAATAGTTTTATCATTGTACTACATCAAAGTGTCTAGCTCCAGCACCATTGTTGGTCCGAGACTCCCTCCTAGATTTTCATTTGCCATTTGGATAAAAATTGTACTAATTAGAAAGAATTCATTTTAAATGCTAGTTGGGGGTGCATATAATAATCCTAACTAGTGTCAGGTGACGTAGACAGAGATTTTGCAATCCTCAGTCTTCTTAACGTAAAAATCTTAAATTAATTAAAATATCTACGAACGTGAGGCAGATAATGGTAACAACTTATCACACCAGTGATAATGGGCACAAACACTCAGGAATCAAAGTAAAAATTTTACTGTACATCCCTTTTTTGTTTTTACTGTGACTCCTGAGCCTTTGTGCCCATCATCACTGATGTGATAAGCCGTTACTATTATCTGCCTCACGTTCATAGATATTTTAATAAATTTAATTATACCAAGGGCTAAAAGCAACTTTTGTAATAAAAATCTTAACCATCCTGATTATAGTGAGTGGGATCTCACATTTTTCTTGATGAAAAAGCATTTGGAACAATTTAAAGCCAAGTATTTTATATACAGTATATAGAATGGATTAAAGCAGGTAATTGATATCAGAAAACACATGTTCATTACTTTATCCACTTTACCTACTTCACTGTAGAATTTTCAATGATTACATGAAATTTTTAACACAATGTTGTGGTTAGTATTATTTCTTATACCCAGGAAAAATAATTTAATAAATTAATAAAATTTGTTTAATAAACATGACAAATTATTATTGGATAAGACAAAACTAATAATGTTTGAAAGTCTAAGTCCGTAAAATTCCATAATCTAGAACATCTCTGCTGTTTACAATAATGGATTAAAAGTATTCTGATTATTATTCTCAAAATAATTTTTGTTACCCGAGTTGACCATCACCGAGTTGCTGCATATTTGATACAACTACATATGATTTTTCAATCATGCATTTTTTTATGAATATGTCATCAAGTAATATGACAGGAAACTAAAAAAATTAGGATTATAACGTCAGACAACACTGTAAAACAAACTTTTATTTGATTTCATTATAAAAACATTAAGTTATCAATTTAAGATTCATTATAATCTGCATAAAAATATTTTGTTAAATAAATACATTTGATGTATAAACTGTAAATGTGCATTTTAAGAAAAAAACATAGGAAAAGATAAAGCTGTTTAGATGTGGAGGAGGGAAAAAAATTTTCTGGAAAGACACAGTCAAGAACATTGATAAATTGCTGAAAATTTTAATAATTTTAGTGATTTTTAATTTTTTTTTCCAAAAAAACTATTATTATTGAGTTCATTTCAATTTTGTAAATAATTTATAAATTTTAATATACTTTGTTAATTATTAAAAACTAATCCAATATTAAATATTCGTGCAAATTTTATACTCCAGTTTAAAATTCAACAGCTACCTTTACACTTAAAAAAATTATACTGAAATATCTAGATTGAACATATCTTGTATTTTAATAAATCAACAGTTGATTTTAGCATTTTTTTAAACTAAACTATATATTACTATACTCCTAATTCTATTTTAATAGAAAGCCCCAAAATAAACAGTTGTTAGAGTGATAAGCAGCTGTTAGAGAAAATAAAACAGTATTTGTTAATTTAACTGCATTATTTACATGATATTATCTATTCAACCATGTTTGTATTGATCCCATTAAAGAAAAATTTTTTCGTCAAACCCCTTAAATTTTAATTTTTCGGTAAATATGGACTACATCGCATCGGTCGAATTAACGAAATCTGCTCGACAAATAAAAATATCATCATCTATTAAAAGGAAAGTCTAAAAATATCTTTGGTATGCGTTGACCCATACTTTGGGCCACTTCTTCACCCGTTTGCCTAGGACAAATATACATATTTTTATATTAATACTTTATGCAAAATTATTTCTTCTCTTTCCTTCCTGTCTTCTTACCCCTCCTCCTCTTTGTCTGTCGTAACATTCTTTCCATGTAATTTCCTGGAAAGGTTCCAAACAATCCATATACAATAAGACCCCGCTTAACGCGGGGGATGCGTTCCTGGATGACAGAGCGCTAAATGAAACAGCATTAAAACGTGGTCATCTTAACATGTAAATAAGGGGGATACGTGAAACAGAACAGAGAATAGGAAAATTTATCAGTTTTTTTTTTGTTTTATTTTGTAACATTTATTGTTAAATACTTTTTTATTACATTAATTATAGACTTGTTTACTGCTAATATTGATATTTAATCATAAAACATTCATGAAAATAAAAATAGTTTAAATAAAGAAGTTACATTTGCAATGAGGAAGGTTCTACCTCATTTAACATCTTTTGTTTCTTTGTGAAGAAGTCATCTAACATCGTTTGCAGTTTCCTGTTTCGTTCAGCAAGCAGTTGTCGATAGCGAGACATCGCATTCATGACACTTCGTCTTGCCTTTGAGCTTCTATCAAAATTGAAATCATTTTGTATAAACTGATCCATTATTTCCGTTATACTGGCTAAACTTTTTTTAGAAAATCCGTTAAAAGTTCCTTTTGTTCCTCATCTTCAGAAACACTAATTTCATCATCTTCATGCACCTGTTGTTCTACTAATTCTTTAAGATTGTCGTTAGAAAAACTTTTTCCAGCTGTAACTTGCAATAATTCTTCAATATCCTGCGCATTTATATTATCCAACCCTGTTTCATTAGCTAGCTTGACAATTTTGTCGACATTAACAATGGATTCTCTTGTGTCAACATCCTTGCTTAGCTCCGGCCATACTTTCTTCCATACTCCTTTCAAAACATTTCTCGGTCACCTCATTCCAGGAAAGATTGATGTTGTCTACAGCATCCATGATATTATAGTTTTTCCAAAAATCTCTAATGGATTGTTTATCTGCTCCATCTGTTTTATCAATCATTTGTCGAAATGTCCGCCGTAGATAATAAGCTTTAAAATTTGATATTACGCCTTGATCCCAACACTGAGTGCGATCTCGGGTAATTCCAATACTACTGCGTAATACCGAAACAGCATTAAGCGAAGTCTTACTGTATATCAATAAACACACACACACACAGTTTTTAATAAAATTTTTCTATATTTGGAGTGTTTTGAAAATAATACTGAAAATATTTTCAAGAATTCTTAAATGATTGTATTTACTAAATAAATAATATTAAATGCATATACTGTACAGTATGTGTCTAATTTGCTTATTGATCCCCTTTCAAACTTTCAACTCAATTGGGAATCACTAGTCTACTCTGATAATATGCAACAGAAAATTAACAACTTGTAATATTGTATTAAAATATTGTATATTACAAATTAAAATATAAATCACAAATCAAATTTTGGAATTTTCAGATTTAGTTTATGCTAACTTTTAATCAATCAAATTATGAATTTTGCTTCACAATAGACAGTTATGCTTCAATCTCAAGCTAATTTGATTAATACAAATGTAACTCGTAACTTTGAAAATTATGAATTAAACATATAATCTCAAATCAATGGAAAAGTTCACTGAAGATGGATGAAATAATACTGGAAACATGAATTAAATATATGGACAATTAATCAATACGAGAAATATCCCAATATTTTTGTACTAGAAAATTATCTGGGACATATAATTTTTATTTTATATCATACTACAAAAATTAGGAGTAAAAAAGAGTACACTGTATATAACAGGTACAGTAACTTTTATATTGACTCAAAACCAATGAAAAATTTTTCTTATTCTTACTAGTCCAAACCTCCAATGTAAATACAGGTTGATATCAAAGAGTACATACACATATAAACAGTAAATTATTGAGCTGCAATTTTTAAATTGCAGACATAGATTTCCACTGTTGTCCATCCATCCTTACTTCATCTCAAGAATGGAGTTAGATAGATGAAATAGAGACCAGATATGGAAAGCTTAGGGACTGAAGGCCCAATTAACTATATACGAACTTCCAGTTTATACCAGAAGTCGTGCGTTTTTTAAATTAAAATAGGATTAAAAACTGCAGTTTGGCATTACGACAAGAGCCCAATAAGTAATTGCTTGTTACATCTCACTTTTAGGTGCATACAATAACAAGCATTTTTAATATATACTTTTTAAACAATTATTTAAAGGAAATATTGTGTTTGATCAGAGACAAGAAACCTATAGTCTTTTACAAGTTCTAGTATGACATCATAGAAAAATTGCATTTTCATACAGGTTTCTCTTCCCTTTACAGAAAAATTAACTAAAAATTAAAAACAAACAAACAGTATATTTCTTACAATATATTATTTGTTTGTAATTTTCAATATTTGATCAATTTACATTATTATAAGGCTAATTGTGTATACGGAATGTAGCAGACATACCTTCTGCAACAGATATATTTTAATCAGAAAGATCTTTTAAAGCTGCAAGTCAAATAGGGCCAGACTAGTTTGGCAGAACCCACACAGACTTAGGCAAACTCACAAGTTACACCTGTAAGATTTTTCTCCCGAGCCAGCCAAAGGTACAATCGCCCAGAAAGGATGTCCACCACGAAAAGCTACATAAGCATTCCCAGCGGCTGCATTCAACAGACTCGACGGTCGTAACCGAGCGAATTGATAGCCATCATGTAGCAAACCAAATCTTCTGAGCAACATTGTATCAGACTTGTTTCGGGTAGTGTAAACGTGATGCCAAAACACCAAACACGTTCGGCAGAAAAATACTCAACAGCTACAGAACCATACAGTCTGCCAAAAGCAGCCAATGTTGCAATAGTCGGGGATCTCGGATCCGTAGCGACGGAAGGCTCGGTATCGACGCCACCACTTCTCATTTTTTCGGGGTCCGACACCGACGCAATGCAAAGTCAACACGGATTCAACCAACCGGTCCAACCCCCGTCGCACTTTGCATAAGCCAGGTATGAACTTATACAGAATGAAACATAACATGCAGCTTTATAAAGATCCTTCCTATTAAAATACATGACTCACGCACGACAAAACATTTAAAGAAATATTTCGATTACATCGCTTGTGGATGACAATTCTTTAAAGTTCAAACGAAAACAGTAAATGCTTTATGACTTGTTAAGAATGTCTGCTACGATCTTTAACACCTTTAACTTTCCTGAAGATAATTTAAATTTAAAACAAACCAATTAAATCGTCATCGATTTGTGTCATCATCTAGAAGAACGTCATACTTGTAAAAACAGTTAAATTTTAATTCATATTTATAATTTAAACTAAACATAACATACTTAAGATTTCTTTCCTTCTAGTAGCGTGAGGTTCGTCTGTATAAACCCATTCAAAGTCAGTTCGTGACACTCGAGCACCCATCTCGCTTCACTTACCGGTAAACGGCAAACAGACGATATAAAAGAGAAAACCAGACGAAGGCCACCCACCTATGAATCACATACTCAGCGCCATCTGACAGGTAAAGACTTTTAAAAATTAAATAAATTTATTTATTTGAATCGTTAATTATACGCATATATTAAACTGAAATATTCTAAATTAAAAATAGTTTCGACCGTCGGAATTTATTATTAGGATTGAAATGTAATTATTATTTTATTCGGGTAATTCGACAGGCGACGATACTATTTGTATCCATAGAGATATCGATCGTCGATGGCGATAATCGATATAGAAATTATTCTAGTCAATAAATTTATTATGTAAACTGTTATAAAATATATATTTATATGTCATTTGGCTATTATATTAATATTATATAACGATTGATTGTTTACGTTTGTTCTGTAATTTATTTTTTTCATGCGAAAAAATAAAAAATATGGCGTTAAGTAAATAAATTAGAATTTTTATTTTTATCAAAATTTCGGCAAAATAATTTTTCTTCTTCATTCGTCTTTCGAATTACTTTAACTTAAGATATTTTAATTTTATAGAAGAATTTAATGTAAACAAGTCATAAGCGGGGCTTCTGAAATCTGCTCGAGTATGACTCTAAAGTAAAGTACTTCAGAGGATTTACACAAAAAAAACCTCGTATCTGTGACCACAGTCGGAGAAAATGAAAAGTGGCCACCTATGGGAGGTGATCACAAAACACTGATTTGTTACCACGGCCAAGCGGTAAAGATGGCAGCCTACCTCTCTAGGAGGACCGGGGATTGCATCTGGATAAATCAAAAATCCCAAGAAATTTTTCTGGTTGTCCCTCAGAATACGTTGGGTCCTGTCTCTCCCCACCCGGCCGCCCCGTTACGGGCCTGACCAAACTTGTAGTAGGCTTGCCAATAAAAAGGCTCCCTTATTGCCCACACGGCGGAGAGAGTTGAAAAAAATCCCATTATGGATGCCTGCTCCACAGTGGGATGGTGGATAGTGAGGGATGGGACCGATATCTCCGGAAAGACTATACCTAAAAAAATTCCTTGCATTTTTAGACCCGTGCGGATTTGATTTCGGGTCCTGCAGAGTGATAGGATGTTCCCATAACCGCTTGGCCATCCGGTCGTCATTGAAACCTGACATTTGTAATAAAAATTGATAATAATGGGCAAAGTATTGTTTCGTATACAGTTGTTTTGAACCATACTATTTGAATGTAACACGTTTGTTCTATATTTATCCGGCATTTCTATAGATTTTTCTTTATAAACATGTTCAAAACGAAAACCTTTTAAACCGGAAAAAAACATTCGGTACCATGCGACTCCGGTTTACACAGGTTATGGTGAGCTCTTCAAGAAACTTGAGAGGCTCATTAGTTACGTGAACTTAAGGGCTTGTGTATTCGGAACCTGACACAAAGGACCCTTCTGACGATCTGGATGGGGTAAAAATCACTCCTTTAGAAGGAGAATTTTACTAATACAAGAATTACTTTCAATTAATCTAGATATACTTTCAACTGTTACTATCAGGACTTAGTGGGATGGATATTGGCACCTTTGTTTCTATAAAATGCCATGTATGTCCTATACAATGTGGCGAGATCACGTCACTACAATAAGCATGAAATTCATTTGATCCGAACGTAAGTACGTATATATAGGTAAAAGCCTTCTTTTCAGGTAATGGTATTACAATCGGGATGTGGTGAATGGAGATTGGCATCTCTGTTTCTATGAAAGTGCCACAAGAATTTCAAGATGGTATCACAATATTGCGAGTGCTTGCACGTTGCGGAACGAGGTTAACTGCGAAATAAGAGGATGTAACGTACGGTACGGTTCGACGAATAAGCAGTCGCGGACAACTGGCAATTTCCTTTCATAATAGCTACTTACCAGCCATTGATTTTATATTTGGATGCTTTACAGTAGTTCGCTTCGTACCTGTACTTCAAATTTTATGGCTTTCAAAGATATTCTTTTACAGGATATACGTCACACTTTTCTTTTGTGGCAAACAGCAATGCTTGACTGTGGAAGTTACAAAAAAGAAGAAATATTCGGTCTTCAGACTGTTAAATATCGGAACATCTATAGTTCGAATAAAAACACATTAGAGTCAATATGAAAATAAGTGTAACTCGGGGGCATTAAAACTATCATTCAAGCGTAGCTTGTATTGCTAAACTTTATTTTCTCCAATGCACTTTTGTTTCTATGGCATATAGTAACTTGTTCAGAAAAGGGGTCTTGAAATTTCCACCTGGTTTTTTGGGGTGGGGCTTTAGACCATATTTGAGCACAAAAAGGAGGGAAAAGGTTTAAACTTTAACTAAAACAAGACACATGGTTTATGGACGAACCCGAATCCATGAAAAAAACAATGGGTTCGGGTAGTTCTTTTCCTCAGTCAAACACGCTATAGGTTCTTGAGAAATGCAATCATGCAAGTCTCTTATTTTGAGGTAGAGCGTAAAGGAGCACGCATTTGACTTTTGAAGCACGCCCGAAGTAAAGCGGCCCACTAGTGGCCGAGCGGTTCCATTCCCTGAACACTGGGAGTTCAGTCGTGGTTTCGCGCCTGGCCAGGACGATTATGGCCATGTGGAGTTTTCCGGGTCTTCTCCACGTCTGTAACGCCTGAATAGAGGCCAATTACCGTTAAAAAACCTCCCAAAAGGCATTCCTCCATAGACAGATGCCCAAGCGTTGCGTTGTCGTAACTTTACTTCGGTTTATTGTTTAGTTAAGCCCTATAGAATTTTGAACAAGTGCTCTTCCTTTGGTTATGTATGGGAAAACCTGTCCAAGACGGAAAATATTCGATACCGTGAGATTCTGGTTTACGCCGGTTTTACTGTAAATAAATTGCATGTCGTTCTCGAAACCTCGACCTCAATTTCGTGTCGTGAATCCGCAAATTCTTACATTTTCTGTTTGAATAAATAGAAGAAATTAATATTTATTATTGCCGTTTAGTTTCGTAATAATTGTTTTATCTGAATTTCTTTACTGTATTTATAAAATTCCAAATAAAAATTAAGTAAGTTTGCTTCTGCTTACTAAAAAGTTTTGTTGTAAAAACTTTAAATTTGGTTTATAAAACTACAGTCATTTACTAATATTTATTGCTTTCTTGAATGCAACAACAATTGAAATTTTTCATAATGGTTTGGTTTATTTGTATACTGCAACGCGACACGTGGACGATCTGCCGAGGGGGGTGCCTCCCGCAAGGACTTCCTATGGAAAATTGGTCCCCTGATCGGGTGTTAAAAACGTGAAGAAAACCACGAAAACTCCACGGGGTCAGCTCGTTGGTGAGGCACGAACCCGCGACCAATTACCAATGTTCATTGGTTTTATCCACTCGAAAACTGGTGGGCTTTTTTCACAACGAATAACAATCTGTTTTGAATAGAATTTCAACTCATTTCTTTCTTTTATATTTATACAAACCCCCAAACTGCATGTATTTTGAATAGCAATACCAATTATGGGTATTTCAATCAGGTTTACGATGGGGCAACTTGTTATTGAAAAACAGAACTTATCACACCCGGGTCAACGTATCCCTACAAATTTCTGAACCGTACCGGATTCGAACTCGGATCCTCGAAAGCGATAGGCTGATGACTTTGCCGTCTTGATCCTGGTTGCGTCAGAGTATTGTTAGCAAATCCTAAGATGGCGAGGAAAGAGCCCAACATATCCGGGACAGATTATCCTTAAAAAATTCTAAAGCTCCGAGCCCGGATCTTCCAGAGGATCGTCTCGATTATCCGGCTACGTCAGCATCTTTCTACGGAGTGTAACAATTGAAACAATTTCACTTCATAATTAAAACATTTGATAAAGATTTGCCTATTAGCCCACCAGCGGCTGTGTGGATTGAAGGGGTTTGCACTTCGTTCGGGAATGGCCGCGTGAAGTTTTCTAGGTTTTCTTCACACCGAACCTCCAAACAACGGCCATTTTCACGGGTACCGCAAGTTTATCGATACGTTTCTGCGATATGAACATATCTTTAATACAGTTTGTACAAGACAATTGCGAAAGAGTGTAAATCTTTTCAATAACCTTGTATATTTCACTAATACTTACAAATTTATTAATTTCACAATCTGTTTATCATATTAAAGTTTAGAAATCAGTTTTTAAGATGTATAAACTTTAATACGATTACAAATTTCTTAATAGCTTATATTTTAATTTTAAATAGATATTAAAGAAGTTGCAAACATTGATATACTGTATAACAATTTTTACACAGTCGAACCTCTGAACGACGGTCGCTGGCATAAAAAATGGCCGTTGTTTGGAGGTTACTTTGTATGCATTTTTTAAAAACAGGTCCTGATATTATCAGTAATTGTAATTCTGTAGATAGAATTTAGACTATTATCATCAAATACTCAACACTTCGACCATTTCTTTAAATGCCAATCGAGAATTAATACCTCAAAACAATATACTGTGAATTTACAGCTCATAAGGCCTATTACAAGCCTTATTTTAAAAACATTTTCCGCCCTGTGGGCACTAAGAGGGCCTCTTTTAGCAAACCCATTACGGGTTCGGCCAAGCCCATAATGAAGCGATCGGGTGATGAGGGACGGGGCCCTACACAACCAGACGGGTCGAAAAATTCCTGGGAATTAGAATAAGATTGTCGTGCCTGCAATGGGACAGCTTGGGTCCGATTCACGAACGTCTCGTAAGATAAGATATTGCAGAAGTAGGTAAGGGATTGTGTCTTATGACATCACTCGTGACAGCTTTCGTTTTAACAAACCAATAGGAAGACGTTTCTTGGTGTTCTCGTTGCACGTGGGACTTAATCTGTAGTCCGAAGAAAGGTAACATTTTATTTCTTTAGAATTAAGCATTTGTATATGGCAACGCGATTTGCGAGAGGATGCTTCTGGAAGGACCTCCCGTGGGGAAACAGGAAAAATTAGACACGCGATAAGAACCGGAAAACACGTGACTAGTCCGTTGGTGAGGCGCGAACCCGCAACGTTCAGGGCCTTTTTATACTCTTTTGAATGGTAAAGGGCCTTAAACCACAATTAAAAAAAAAAAAAAAAACTACAACGTTCGGTGGTTTTATCAATTTGGGGGCACGGAAAGCGATCTTAATGCCACGGTACATTATAAAATTTCACATGTGAAATTTATATTTTCTGCCTCTGATGATAAACACGAGATCGCACCAGTTATTTGCACATGATAGTTAATTCATAACGTAAGAGAGTTGGCCGGATGGCCGAGCGGTCAAGGTGGCAGCCTACCGCTCTGGGGGACCCAGGTTCGAATCCCGACGGGTCGAAAATCCCCAGGAATTTTTCGGGGAATGGTCCGTCCGGATATGTCGGGTTCCGTCCCTCACCACCCGGTTGTCCCATTGTGGGCCTGGCCGAACCCATAATGGCTTGCAAAAAGAGGCCCTCTTAGTGCCCACAGGGCGGAAAGAGTTAAAAAAACGTAAGAGGGTTTTAAAGCAAATGCCTTACGCAACATTCGGTTATAGATCTGGTAGTAATTACATAAAAACATCCAAAATTAAACATTAGCATCTAAAATAAATCATTGGATCTCAGATAATCTGTAATTTGTAAATGTTTACATTCACATGCAGTAGTATACGTAAATTTGGATAAATTTGCAGACAGATTAGATACCATACTGATTTTGATAAACTATTTAATTCATAATTAAATATTACATCTGTATACGAGAATTGCTTAATATATATTTTAAAATAAACTAGATAACATATTTTATAAGATAATGCTCGAGAGATTCTATGCGACTTCATTACACAATATAATTATATATATTTGTAACAAATGTATATTATATATTATAATTATTGCACGTGTATATATATCATAGTTCCATTATGGAATGTTGCCGTTAATTTGAACTAACTTTCCTGAGAAAGATACAGAATTATATGAATGTATCTACACACGCGGCAATTCTTTGTATGTCCTTCTCTAAGATACCAGTGGCGTGTGTTTCTCTCCTCAAATCAAACGAGTCTTGGCTGTTACATAACCTGAATATCCAGGTAACAACAGTAAAAGTTGCTGCATTAGTAGGAAATGCCCTTATAATGGTAGATCCCAGACCTCTTGTGAAGACTTTAAGGCCTTCGTCGCGATAACTCTTCAACGAGCAATCGATTATGCCCTTATATTTTCTTTCTCCGTCCATTCCATCGGCTTGCAATCTGGATTTTACCAAATCAACCGGGTACGTTGCCATCCATGACAAAATGCCAGCGATACCCCCAGCAGCCAACATTACGGGTGTGCTTATGCCGTTCTGTGTTTCCATTTTCCTGCACAGGTACTCGTAACTGGAAAAATACACGGCGAAAGCTGGGGAGTCGCGCAACACGGAACATCCCAGCCCTCGAAACACACCCCTAGTGCCTTCTGTCTTATACATTTTTACCAAACAATCTAGAGGTCCACGATAGTTAGCAACGCGTTTCGAAATGAAATTGCCATTTCCTTGCAGTTGCATTCTTGTTTTGGCAAGTTCCATGGGGCTACATACGAAACTTTGTACTGCCCCCGCAGTAAAACCGGCCGCAAAGTGACTAGTTAATGAATTTTCGTCTACAAAACGCCTCTGGACATTGCCGTATACCCCGAACACTACAGCATTGATAAAAGCAATGCCGGCCATCGGAGAGGAAACACCCCTGTAGAGTCCATGAACCTAAAACAAACATTTCAAAAATTGCATATTATGCTTCCATTCAAAATAATGGAAATGGTACAATCAACAGGAGCCAAAATTACAAGTGTATAGATTCGGTTTTTGTATAAAATACAGTTTATATATACAAACAATATAAGGATCGTGGCATCATCTTAGCTTAATTGAAGACCTAAACAATGCTTTATATAGATACCGGCTACAAGTGTCGTGCCCACTTCAGATCATCTCAAAATTAGCTTCAACATCGCTCATTGTCGAAGCTAATTTGAGGGCAAAGATCAGCTCAATACGTTTTCATGTATTTATAACGTATTTATCACCACCAGCACCACGTTTCCAACAATGTAATGAGGATTGATCCTGATAGTAGTCTGCAACACGATGGGGATGGGAAAGACATCTTGATTGTTTATTAATAGAAAGTCATGATTACTTCTCATTATTTCAATAATTTCCGATTCATTTGGTAATAACACTACCAGATGGATCGGTTATTTGTTGCTCCACGTAACTGACTTTTCCACCCTCTTTCCATTTTTAAACCATCGACTTTATAACCCATTCTACCAAAGGATCTCCCAGATATCAATTTGCAACGAAGACAAATGCCACTTTGACAATCCATCGACCTTCACCTTTGACCCCAAAAAACAGCCGTTTTTAAGAAAAGATAACTTTTGACTCCTATTCATCGAACCATTTTCATATTTCACATACAAAATTTTAAAAAAACAATAATAATAAAAAGAATATTTACAGATTCTCTTTTAACAATGGAAGTCATACAGTGCCACGTGCCTCTATACAATGGCCTTTTGACATCTTGAGTTTGAAGATGAACCTTGAAATAAAATTTTTAAAAATATGTATATATATATAAAACAAATGATTTCGTCAAACGCGATAAACGAAATTAACACTTAAAAACACAACACGTGATCGGTTATCGGAGTGTTAAATATTTATCAATTTGACATTATCTAAATATTTAGACAGTGTCACTCTCGTATCAATACTTCCAATCAAATTTATGGCGTGATACGGTTACGTAACAGAAGAACGGAAACACAAAAAATCGGTCACGTGCTCCGTCCCGTACAGACGCACTCAATGGAATTAAACACCGGAACTCACCTTAATAGTGTCGAAGGGGTGTCCAACTAGCACACCAGCACAACCTAAAAATCGTAAAATAATAATAAACAACACTACAAAACACACTAATTTAGTATTTTTTTAAAAAATAGTTTAAGCGCCTTACTAATTTATAAAAATGACGCTTCGGGAACCGCGAACTACGGGTTGATTTTGAATAGCATTCGTATACAATTGACTTACCTCCCAAGCAGCCGGCGACGAAGTCCAGAGCCATTTTTAAAAATGTCACGTTACTGACCGGTGTGAAGATCCACAAACGTTATTTCCTTCTCCACAGATACCACAGGAAACAAGGTAATAATATCAACTTTTTCATTTTTGACGATCGATACAGAACTTTTGGATCCAGTATTTGTAAAGTCACCCCAAACCCCGATTAAAATGCACAAACAACGTGCACGCGACGACCGAGACTCGAATTTAACTGACGCATGCGTCGAGTTGGAGTCAAAGTGTTGGGAGCATGCGCCTTACGCTCGTTTGTGTGTGTCGTCATCTGCTGTTTGTTTATTTAATTTATCAATCTATCTAGCGGCTTTATTCATCAATAAAAAATGCTAACAGTGAAAGACTTAATTAATTATTACATTTTATTTATTTAATAAAGTAAAATTGAGGTCGAAAATATATTTTTAATAAAGCGCGTGGCTCGAGCAACGTACTGCGCATGTTCGCCTTCAAAAGTTCGGATAATACGCGCATGCATCGTACACGCTGTTTATTCTTGCGGCTTTCTCAATAAAAATATATATATGAAAAAAACGTTTGAAAATTAATTATTTTATAAAATAATCAAAAGGAATCAAATATTTAAAATAAATGATAAGCGTACATTGCTACATCATCGCCGCCATTTTTACTTGCGATACTAGGCATTTTATAATTTTTAACTTTTTTTTTATTATATCATTCATACTCTTGCGATAATACTCAGTAATCCTTTGTAAAAATGTATAATATACCATAAATTAGTGTCATTGAAGTATCTTAAATGGAAATTTTTAATTGTAAGCGACATTCTAGCAATTACATATAGGTATATACCGGTAAGACCACTTGTGATAAGTCACGCTTGCGAATAAGCTGTCACGTGCTGCCTAGATCACATTCAGTATAAACAAGTCACTGATAATTCCTGAGACTAGCCTTGTCTTGTGTTTTGATTATTCATTTTCTTGAAAAAGCAAAATCCTAAAGGCAGTGTTTGCAATTTACTTCGTGGCCATAAACAAGGATAATGACTTACACGATAGAAAAACAATGTAAACCAGCCTGTACTGTAGCAAGTCTATTCATGTAGTGAAGTGTCAATAAGTTATGGGGGTGCTACATGTAGTACAGTACTTACATTGCTCATTGAAAGGAATGTGTGTACACTAATTCTGCGCACTTCGGGGAGAGAACAAACTGATCTACAGTAGCTGTGCAATGTACTCAATATCATTTCCAGTAAATTTTTCCTCTATTATGTTCAATAAAGTGTGTAGAAACTTCTTTATGGGTGATTCATACTAAAGGCTAAATTGATTCAGCTGGTAGTTGCATATGGTTCAATAAGTTAAGTGTTTTCTTGACGTAAATCTAGAAATTTGTGTGGAATTAAATAAAATCTTGTAGAATAATCTAGAACATTGTATTGAGTTAGATGAGGGTTGACTGGGTTTTGCCACACCATCCAGAATCTCTCAAACTTAACACCAGTCAGTAAGTTTCAAAACATGTACAAATCAGTATATCCAATGAAAATAATCCCTTCCAAATATTAAACATCACTTCTATAATGGATTCTCTATCCACCGCCTAACATGGGACAGGGTACGGACCACTCTAACAGACTGCTGGGCGGCGGCCCTCAGGAATAAAGGGAGGTAACACCTTAGGCCTTTCGACAGGTGTCCTTACCAGCTAGCTTCGACGCGCTGGATGGAGACGCTTCTGGCCAAGCTCCGGACATAGACGGCTCCCCTCAATGGATTTTTATATTTGAGGGGGCTACACCCCACTAACAGGTGCCCGCATTGCAGGGACGAGGAGACTACGGCGCACTACTGGGCGCAATGCCCGAAGTACGCGGCGGCCCACCGGGACTTGGGCCGGAGCACGTTGTTGGACTTTACCCTAGTCAAGTTATTGGCCCCGCTTTACTGACCGAATGCGGCCAACAATTCAAAAGCTCACTTAGCAAGCCTTGAGAAGTACATAATACGGACAGGCCACTTCTCGTAGGGAGGTGGCGCCGCCTATCGGAGAAAAGGCGTATCAAGGCCAGAATCTCCATATAAACCGGAGGAGAAGTACAGAAAGAAAGTGGATTCTCTATCAAAACATGCCAAAAAATCATTTTGATGAATGAATCTGGATTCCCAGAGATGATCCTAGTAGAGTCTGTAGATGCTGCACTCTCCATTATCATGGCAACTTAGTTGTTGTACCTTTGAGCACTCTCAAATAGGGATATCTCCTAACTCAATCTGGAAATAATTCTCATGATTCTAGACATTGCATGTGTAATCTTAATTCCATTCTAAGAATTCTTGAAACAGCAAGCAATTTTGTTGGCCATTGCTATTTGAAATTTCTTCTAAATTTTGTAACAAGGCAGAAATTTATTAGGACATATGAGCACTAAAAATTCGGGGCAGAAATAGACATGTCTGGAAAAATAAATATTTATGTATGTACACGAATAATGATTCATGTGTAATTTGCAAGTTGTCTTCAGACTGATTAAGCAGTATGCATAACAAATCAGAAGTACAAAGCAATGTGAGCTGGTACGAAATGTACAGGAATATCTGCAACAGCATGTAACTTATTGAATTTTGTGAAAATTCAAAATTGTCCAATAATCCGGCATTGCTCTGATCCTGTAGGTGCCGGATTAACAAACTTCTACTGTAAATTGTGAAGGCTACCCTTTTAATTTCGGACAAATTCCCGAGAATCTCACAATTGCAAAACAAAGACATGGATTGGATGCCAATCAATAAGTTTTAATTTATCAGAAATAACTTGAAAAACCCTGTTAAAAGTGCTAATTTGGCAAACAAGCGACCAACCAAAATAATGCCAAATTACTCGCTTCTCTCTATTTCTGCTAGAACTGCTTTGGCATATGCGCTCAACCATTAAAAAACGATTCATTATACTGCACACTACATCTGTTAATACAGTACATGATACAGCAAACTAATATTACTATACAAAAATCATCTATATTCTGTACACAGGATTACATTCTTAACTTGTATACAGAATTTTCCTTAGTATGATTTGTTTTCTGTACTCTCAAGCTCCCAAACTGTTCTTTTTCTTTTTAAATAGCCAAATGTGCAATTCTAAACCCTGTCCACAGCCTCGAGTGTGCTCGCTTAGAGGACTTTTATTGTAATGTGAGGTACTACACTTGAAGCATTTTTAAGAAATAATTAGAAAACTCAAAAAGGGAAGAACTTAAGTCATTTGTATGCCTTGCAATCATGTAAACATAAGATATCCGTCATTGTTTAGAATGATGTGACTTTTTAAATCAAAATTCTAAGAGAGACAATCTTCTATTCATTAACTAAATATTAATTTTAAAAAATTTATATGTATTTACTTATGCGGCATAAAAATAATGTTATATATATAAAAAATTATATATCTTAATCAACTACGTTTTTATCTATTAATACAGAGCGGGTCATAAGGCACGGCATCCATGCCACGACAAATATTCCGAACGATTCGCTTTACTCGAGTACGCTGCAACATTTCCTTTATTTTTACCGTATTTCTAAGCGGTGCCGATTATATTACGCCGGAAACAATTTGCGGAGGAAAGATTACAGCACGCTGCTGCAAATAATTTGAAAAACCCGGCAACGTAGTATAGATTACCTCGGACACGTAACTTGTGAAGAATGACGATTCCAAACAGTCATCTGCATACGGCTACACTCGACCCGTTGGTGCGGATGGATGCTGCGATCTATGCCCCGCTCGGTACACTGAAAGACATAAATAAATCATCGAAAGAAACAGTAATAAAAAAGATGAGACTTTAATGGAACAATATAGTAGTCCAGAGCTGAGGGGGTGATATTTATCAAACACAACTGATTCAGATACAAACATAATTTGCAAATATTCCAATCATAAAAACAGATATATTTCTTTTGTTTTAACAGCAATATTTACCAAATACGACCGCCACGATAAAAATGGTGGCCATAATCAAAACTGACAGATATCGTGATTTTTTTCTTTTTTTGTCTATATTCATAAAAGTAGGAATTTTTCAACTGTTGCATATTTTAACTTCTTTTTTTTTTTATTTTTATATTTTTATATAGTTCAAAGCCAACAAAAATGGCATTCAAATATAATTTTTTTTTATTTAATCAATTACGAATGTTTGATCATTATTTTTTGTTTTGTATTTTTTTAAAAAATGAATAAACTTAAAAAACAATATATTACTGTTCCCTTGGAAATATTTTATTATAAAAGGAAGCACATTAGCCAAGCCGACAGCGTGCGTTCCTTCGTGTTCTCGACGGGCTAGAGAGAGAGAGAGAGAAATAGAGAGACCACAGACCACTGCGCGGTGCCGCATGATGATGAATGACTGCCGCTTTTTAATTGGTTAGTATCGAGGTTGAGGGGGGGAAAAAAAAGTTTTTTTTTTAATCCGGTCTATTGGGAAATGGTAATTATAAATAACTAATTCTGCCTGATAAACAGAATTCACCTATCCTGCGCCAGGAACTCCATTCACCAATTATACATGAGGGATCTCTCGGTATTAATGGCAGAATATGTTAAGAGGTAAAATCTGTACACTGTACAACACAGTTATCCTACAGGAAACAACTAAATATATATTTATATATATATATAAAAAATTAACGATGCTTCGGGATTGCGTGTTTCTATACTTAATGGAATATACGACTATATCCTGTAGGTTTTAATCTAATCATGCTGTTCCGAGTCTAAGGATATGCCTAAGATTTTCAATTTTTTAAAATATATACAGGATATTTGCCTTTAAATGAAATGCGTTGTTTCTCGTCGACTGTGGCACTAAAAAATAGGGGAAAAGGGGGATGAATAATTTATCGGCAAAGTATCACTGATTGGTCACTGGTCGCTTGGCTTAAAAACTAAACTGAGTTAGCATCGCTTACTTAGAATGCTACAAAGTATTTGTACGACAAACATTTTCACAACTCATCGTGAGTAAAAACATAATATCAAATCATCAATATGAAGAATTCGGTAAAAAAATTACAAACCAAACCTAGTTTGGCATAAAAATATATAATATTTTAAAATTAGATTCTTTTGTGTAATTTTTTTTTTAAAGATTTTAGCAGTAAGATTGATAAATAGTTTTTTTTTTTAAATGTGAATTTATTGACCAGTTTGACTTTGATAATAACTTCTAACATGTTTCTAAATAAAATTTGTAATCATGAATGATGAACAAACCCTCCAAGTCATGTTGTGGGCAGCTAATTCTTCGATATACTTTCAAACTGGTTATCCCATAACATAGCTAAATGCACCAGATTTGGCAATTCGTTCACGTTTCGAAAGCTGCAGATAGAAAAAGGAGAGGGAGGGGGGAGAAAAAAAAAACACATGCCTGCATGTTCTATCTAAACATCACACAACACAGAAAATTAAACGGCTAAATTGCTCAACAAAAATCTGTACGCTTCGTAGATTTTTTTTTCTGTGCCCTAAGGGGAAGTGACTAATAAAAACCATTTTATTTATTTATTTTTTTTTGCTGACATTTGCAAAACACATACCCCAATTTCACATAACTATAGTTAATAAATAAATTTGGGGTGCATTTGAAAGTCCTTGGGATGTTGACTGGGAACTCATATTTTGAGTGACACTGACTATATATAGATTTTTTTTTTGTTTCCGGAAAATTCACACAAACACTTTGGCTAAAGCGTCGGCTCCTGCACTGGCAATGAATGGCTTTGAAGGGTGGAATGCCACGTCGAAAATGGCTTCATCAAACTTTTTCCTATGGGATGTTATCTCCTGTACACACGTTTTATTGTCCATATTCCAAAGACGGATAGAGCAATCGTGACCTGAAAGTAAACAAGAAAACTGAATGACAATCCAGACAAATGTAATTGATCTACTTACAAAGAAACTGTTAATTCAAAGCTATTATTAATTCAAGAATTTACCAATTCATATATTCAAAACTGAATGATTTATTTGTATAAAGCATTAGTACACTATTAACTATGTGTCTAGGCTAAGACTATTCTCATTTTATTCATAGTGGATGGATCATTACCAGTTTGGTCCATCCATTCATGATAAAAAGCAGACTGAAGATTGCAAATGTAATGAAAAAAATTATAACTTTATAAGTTACAATCTCTGACAACCAAAAAAGTAATTTCAATTTTTAAAATTTAAAATGCTTGCAGTAAAAACTCATGCCACAAATGTTTTGTATTCTTAGCATGAGTGTGCAAAGACTCTTAAGATAGGTTCATCCCCCTTTGGCAAGTGTCTGACCAGTTCATTAGGAGTTGACAATGACCACAAGAAATCATTTAAATAAAAGTAAGATAGGTGACATAATGATATTACTTTAAGTGTAAAGAACTTACTTCCTGATAATACATAGAGACCATTTGGATCAATTGCTAAACTAGTAACAGCATCTAGATGTGCAACCATGGAGTGAACCATTTGACCTGAAAGCAAATGAATTTAGTACAGTTAAAATAACATCTTGTGAAAAATGATAATCACACTTAAGAATCCAATTTACCGGTATTGTTATCAAAGAAACGGATGTGTCTGTCTTCGTGAGCCGTAACTGTAACAGGTAGAGTCGGATGACTAATAATCCTATTAATTTGTTTGTTTTGTTGACTGATTTCTATAAAATAAATAAGTAAATGTAATTAGCCAAATATCATGATATTATATTTAATATGTATAACAACTACACACTCACATACACATGTAAAATATTAAACATAATTAATACAATAAATTTAAAAATTTTGGATCCATCAAAGCCAACCAAGGGACCTTCGGTCAGCATGAAGTCACTGAAGAATTTAAAAGGCTATATCTGAAGCGTTGTATGTGACGAGTGAGGTTTGGATGCAGCCTTTCAAACACTAGCAACTACAAGCCGTCTGAGGATCCTCATCATCAAAATAACTTGGAGGGAACAATTTACAGATGTAAAAGAATAAACAAATATCAACATAACTTGTTGGGCCAGACTTATAGGATACCCTGTATAAATATGAATTTACTCTATGCTCAAACAGCATAAAAACATAGCTGAACAACTCCGCTAATTTAGATTCAAGAATCACTAAAACTGGGAAACATGACATTTTTCTCATGTATGAAGATTTTATACAATCCCCAAAACTTGGATATTAAGTTAGAATTAGCTAACAATTCAAAATAATCAAGTTTAAGCTGTAAATAAATTAATTAACTTAAATTACATTTAGAATATTCCGGAAGAAAAGATTCTCCATAGTGGAACTCAAACTCACAACACCAGCTTACCATACAGACTTATGGTAATTATTTATCCTTAATAGTCCAATAAGGGAATCTGACTGTTCATTTAATATTTAAAGTAATTATTGGGTTGGTTGTATTTATTATATAAAAATTTACTTCGATACTTTGTTTCAAATATGTGGAATTACATAAAATAAATATATAGAAATATTCACCAGGATTTTGATTACTCTCCAGGCGTACCACTGGTTTGCCAGTTTCTAAATCGAAGATGACTGCATTTGAAGAATTGTATGCAGTTACCATTTGCAATGGATCACAGTGGATAAAATCTACAGAAGTTGGTGTTCCATCATCTGCAAATAATGAAATTATTTACAATCTGTTTACAAGCAACCGGAAGGAGAGATTTCATTGTCGGATCTACCTTTATCGGATCCATATGTGTGTAAAAGGGGTACTTTACTGTGAGGTGACCACAACCGAACCGTGCCGTCGGCAGAACAAGAGAGTAGCTGCAACTTAGAACTATGTATTGATAAACCCCAGACGGCATCCGTATGACCCTGTAATGTTGCCGTCAGTACTCCCGGATCTAAAACAGAGAAAAAAATTGTTATTAAATTTGTAAAACTTTGTTTTAAATGCTTATAAAAGGTAAAATTCAACATTTACATTGATGTCAATTGATTAGTCAATTGATGTTGCAACCAGTAACATATAATACGGATTGTATCAAGCCTGAAAAACTACCTAATTTTAAAAAACAAAATTTCAAATGCACTAAAGAAAAAACAGAAACAGATTCCCACAGTAATTTCTATTTGAATCATTTAAAAACTTAGGATCTCTTCACAATCAAAAACAAAAACTGAAGGAATAAGACAAGTAGAAAGCATGAATCCAACTGATGAACTTGTTCTAAATTGATATATTGATAATAGGAAAGAAATTTTATACTGTAGAGCCACACTGAATAATATTACTAAACTGTCTTAATGTAATCTAATAATGGAATGTTTGATAACGGTTATAAAAACTATATTAACGAATTTTCCGCTAATTTAAGAGAGTTCAGCAAACAAACTCTCAAGCTGTCCTGGATTACAAATAGTGATATAACTATATGAAAATATATAAATATCGAATGAAATACAGGAGCTCTCCTACTTACAAACAATTTGACCATACATCTAAAATTTAAACTTCACACGAATTCTGAAGTTCTCTTGCTGGTTGTGGGGCTGTGCCGAAGTCAGTCTTTAACCAGTAATAAATAATTAATATGAATTTATTTCTATTGCGTATAATCACTTTCTGTTTTTGCGTGAATTCTGATATTCCATCGCTGCTCGGAAGGCAGCATAAAAGTTGGTAATGACAGAGTAACGGCACTTTTCGTCATTGTTTGCAAATTATAAACTTTTACAAATAGTGCTTCAAAAATGCGTCCAAAACATAATAGTAAATGTAGCAGTAAAGATAAACATAAGAAGTACGGCTCTGTTACTGTGAAAACTAAGTGTGTTAAGTGAAAAAAATCCATGTTTGAAACATCCACTAGTAAGCAGTAGCAAGAGGGTAAAGGAGTGTAATTTATTCTATTAAGTACTGTACATAGAAGAAACAAACACTGACAATATATGTGATTATTCTGTATACAAATGTACTTTTTAGGTTAGTTTTTGACTTACAAACATTTCAACTTATAACAAAACCTTAGGAATCTAACCTGTTTGCAAGTAGGGGAGCACCTGTAAAAACGTTTACCTTTTGAAGTGATTTAAAAGTTAATTTTACAGTTGTTTAATGCAAACAAACACATAAAATTCTAATTAAAACGTATTAAAAGCCAATATACCATGAATTAATACTGCAATTCATTATCGCTAATTTCATTAAAAGGTAGAATATAAAATAGTCGTCATATTTTCAAACGTTTTTTAAATAAAATTTGAAGAATTCGATTAATAATAATGGAAATTACTACTTATAAAAAGAGTTAATTCTGCATGTTTACAGAAATCTGGACACGGTAGCAATTTGTCTTTATACATTTCAATGATACACGTTTATAAAGAGGGTCAACTTCAATTGTTCATAAGAAAAATGTAATTTTTAGAGAGAGAAGACAAAAATGTATTTAAATATGAACTATAAGAGAAGGACAAACAGTTTAAAATGTTTTAAATTAATAGTAATGCCATTAATGCATATTAATTACAATACTTTGGTGCAAAACTTTCTAAATATTTTGTGTTTTAAGTAAAAAGCGACATGATCAAATTTGTGAAAAATGTAAAACAATTTATAATTTAATTTATATGCAATAATGATACAACAGATATAAATGTTAAGACAAGCTTAGCATCTATATCGTATGCGCCTACTTAACGACAGAAATACATGCCAAGAAATATGAAATTAAGCAATTGTCATACTGTGTACTTAGACAAACCTTATATGGTATAGTCCTGCTATCATACAGTTTGTATTTATGTATCTAAACATAGAAAAGGTACAGGCGGCTATAAATTTCTCAACTACATTACAATCTTACAGGACCCTCGTCATTGTACGCGGTTTGTCGTTAAGTGGCGCACACCTAAATTTAAATTAATAATTGTTACAGATTATTGATTCAATTACTGTGTAATTTTACTTCAAACTTTTAATAAAAATTAATTTACCAAATAAATCATATGGATCACTGTTTGAGCTTGGCACATTCCAACATCTAATAGTTTGATCTAGACCACCACTGAAACATTGCTCACCCATCACACCTAACACAAGGCATAGAACAGGCCCTCTAAAGAACAAAATTAAATGGTTAAACACAGTCATTATAAATCTGAAATTGATGTAAACGTTACTTACACATGACCTCTGAATGTATATACTGGTTCTACATCTAAAGATGCAGTTCTGCGCAAAAAATTAAAGTTTTTATACTTACATATCGGTTATAATAAATTCATAGCAAATAGTAAATAATAAATATTTTAAGTTTATCGATTACTAACTTTTTGGCAGGAACAGTTTTCTGTAAATTCCATAATTTGAGTGTATGATCTTCGGAGGCAGTGATTAATACTGGTTCCACGGGATGGAAGGCCAAAGAACGAACACCATCGAAATGGCTACACACAAAAACAATTTTATTTAATTTTCTTAATAAAAGTAAATAAATTTCAGTAAATGTTTGCTCAGTATTCAGAAAATACTAAATGTTTATAACTGATTTAAAGTAAAAGTTCCATATTCACAGTCCAGTATTAGCAACCATTTAGTCTTTGTGAAGGTAAAATTCATCCACTGATAGAGGAATTAACAAAAATAATGAAACAGTTGATAACGAGAAACTATTTTTAATACTTTCATATTAAATGCATTCTACTACAATTTATTTTGTCAACCACAACACGCTATTAGTGAATACTATCTTGTGTTTTCCCATACTATACATGCAATTATGCAAATGTTTTCTAAATTATAATGTGCTGTGAACGTGTCACATTATACTTTATGAGAGAATTTTAGTTCTTTTAACCTTTAGATTACATTACTGATTTAAAAATCAAAGATCTTCAGTGAGAAAATATTAAAGAAAAACAAAGAAACTCCTAGATAAAATCAAAGTGCTGGATCATTTGAGAGAAGTTGTGGTTGCTTGTGATTTCTTTATAAATGATTTGACTATAAGATACTAAATTAAATAATTTAGATTATTCTGGAAAATAAAATCAATCCAGAATGGGATTCAAACCAGCAACTTCTGCTTATGTAACTTAACATTAACTGACACGCGTTATGGATAGGGGAACAATGCAGATATCCAAGTTATTTACAATAAATTATAAGAGTCCGAATCGAGTTTGAATTCAGATTTTCATAGCAGCAGTCTGATGCTTTAAGTGGTACAGAAGTTAAGTTGGAAGTAAGCATCGATTAAAGGCTTGATTGATTGTCGTATGATCAACAGAGCCACTAACTTATTAGTATCAGTCATTAATGCCTTTTGTTGCCTTAATTTTGCTGCTTGCATGTATTGGCCTTTGCTGTTTGGTCATCTGGCCAATTTAAAATGGTTTAATAATAATAATAATAACAACAACAACAGTTATTTTAATAAATGCCAAACATTACCTTCTCAATGTATACTTTGCATTCCATGTCTTCCTAAATGCCTCCTGTGCTGATGAAATCTGAAAATAATATGAAAAAATTAATTTTAAATGTGTTTTTGTATACATAATTATGACCCAAAAGTACTTATGATTAAGGAATATAACCTAAACACATTCAGTAAAGCAGAAAATGCTAGATTTTCCAATACAAGTATGTGCCACTCGAATGACAGACTTGCATATATAACAGAGGTTCCATATGATTATAATAATGAAAAATTCATAGCTGCCTGTACCTTTTCTATGGTTAGATATGTTTAGATACATAAATACTTATCACAATGTTATGCGCAGTCTATATGAGTATAGACTATACCATACAGGTTGTCGAAGTACACTGATATTTGCGCTTAACAACAGATTTCTCGGAATGTATCCCCATTATTAAGTGGCACATACTCATAGTTAAAATAAATATATTGATTTTAATTAGCTGTCAAATTTAAGGTAAACCTTAAGTTTGACAGACTAAGAAATTTGATTATAGTGTTTTTGTACTTTACTGGATCCGCAGCATAATAAAGATTATTATTTTTAACTTTGGAGCACCGAAATAACAATTCTTACATCATATGTTGAGTCAGCTTCATTGTTAACTGTTAGTCCTGCTAATTCGCCTAATCCTAAAGGAGCCTCCAATGAATCTTCGTTATTTCCGGTTCCTCCTAGTAAAGGGTGACGCGAACCGGGAGGAAATAGAAGTGGCCCACTCTGAACACCTAAACGTACATAAAAAAATTAATTTGATAAGTTCATTTGTAAATATCAGCAAGTAATTTATGTATCATATAAATTCTATAAAGTATATTAACACCTCCAGATTATTACATTTTGACTCCATGGTTCAACGTTTGTATGTACAAATATAAACAAATTGTTTTCTAGAATTAAAACAATTTCTCCCACAACTAAATTAAATATAATATTGGAGATCAGTTCAAAAATAATGGAATTTAATTTAAAATTTTATCATATCTCTTTATAGTTACACAGTAGAAACATTGTAATCCATCTTACTAAGATTCTTTGAGTACAACTATTCTTCTAGAATACGTTACACGTGCAATTTCAGGCTCATAAAAGAAGTTTACAGATTGTAGGGAAGTTACCAATTAAAAAATAAACAAAGATTTAAGACCTCGTGCGCAACAACATTTAAATCTTGATGTCATGAGCAGAAGGCTGCACGTCTCTGTTTCAACATATATTTAGATATTATATTGAAAATACAGGTACTCCTCGCTTTACGACCGAGTTCCATTCCGACGACTACGTCGTTAAACGAATTGGTCGATAAGCGAGGAGCTTGCGCCGGGAATGTAGGATCGTTGTAAAATTATCCAAATTATGCAACAAACTTCAAATTTATTCATAAAAAGACTATTATAGTACGCTTAGTGAGCATGTCACCATTCGCCACTGACCGACACTCGAGCCGAGAAAGGGGATTCCCCAAATTGCAGGTCGAAACTCAATTGGTCACAAGTGCGAGTGGTCGTTAAGCAGATAGGTCGTAAAGTGAGGAGTACCTGTAGTGGTCATTCGATCAAGGAATAAGATGGAAAAGAAAGAGAAATCAATATGGCCACTTTTCATCATCTAAAATATGTAAAAATCCAAATGATTGATAAAAAAACCACTTATTAAGACAGCCAGACAGCTAAGGTATAGGGTGTCCCAAAAGTTACTGTGGGACATATCTGGCATTTACTATAGGAGAAACTGTAATATCATATGTAAAACTTCACTTTTAAATCTTTTCCACCATACTGTAACTTTTTGGACAACTTGTAGTAAAAGTGTCAGCTTGTCCCTCTGGAAAAAACACAGTTGGGTCCAGATTCAAACCTCAGAAATTTTCACAAGTGGTTTTGATCCAGACAGGCTCAGCTCTGTACCTCATTACAAATGACTAAATATGCAACAGGCATAAAAAAATAGTAGTAAAATCAAAATTAAAGACACAAGAATCTCTTGAAGATGGGAGTTAACAATTGTCACAGACTTAAAATACTTTTTAGAACCAATATCATATAGTGTAACACTCCTCTACTCTACCATTCAAGAAAATATGTCGATGGTGACTACTGGCCGAGATTAAGATTTACTTGTCTCGAATTACTTTTATGTCAATAACGAAACATAATTGTAAGGAAAGAGTCTATTTGTATTGATACAACTTTACCGCCGAGATTACGGTAAAAGAGTAAAAGTATGCAACACAGTTCTATTGTATTGCATACTTTTCCAAGACATTCTAATTGGTAATCGTAGACATGTTGGTAATTCATAATATGCTCATAAGAAACATTTTATGCTTTTAATAATTTCTTAAATGTCTTTACTCCCATAAAAAGTTACACTTTCTGCTGAGAGGGAAAGACGCAGAATTAAAAGAAATAAAGCAAATGCCACAATTCTCTAAACATCTGTTCTGGTGAGTGTAGAATAAGTTTCCTAATCTCTGTTTTATCTAAAGGGAAACAAAACTGTTCAATCTTTTTTAAGCAATTTTGATATAAATTTACAGCCTTTATTATAAGGTTTAAAAAAAAGTGGAATTATAAGCATATACAAATTCCAATTATGTGAAAGCACAGTCCATCACAGGTGTTCAATGTGAGCTGAGTCACTTGGAACACATCGGGCCTGAGGTCGAGTTCCCACCAGACATTGCAACAACATAATGCGATCGAATGCTGCAATAGTTTCTGTGATATCTGCTTGCAGATCATGCATGGTCTGTGGTAAGAGTGGCATGTACACTATCTTTGATAAAGTCCTGCATCGGATCTTGGGAAAGTGGATGCCGACAAAGAAGTGCACATCTTTGCGACGAGCACAGCTAATCTATCTGTTTTCTAGTTAGTCATTGAGCTCACTTCAGAAATGCCACTGCACTAATTACAGACTGATGTCGCATTACCTTTAGTGGAGAACAGCGCTACTATATGGTAGTGTTACTACCTGTGATATACTACAATAAAATTTTTTGAGTTTCTTTTTCTACTGGTATCAATTTTATGCATCATAAGTTCATTAAATGTGTTTCAAATTGGGAATATCATTTATACTAACCATGCATTTTAATACACCAGTCTACAATCAAGCTTTCCTAATTCATCATCATGATTTTAATTAGATGTATACCAAGAAGAGCATTAAAAGAATGGAATGTTTGGGTTTATTTTACTCTGTTGCAATTTAAATTTATTCTAAAAGATTGTTGTACCCAAATGAGCTTAATAAAAATAGAAAAAAAACCATTTAATTTTGTTACTTTATAAAATTTTTTTGCCAATTTACAATGATGACAAATCTGTGCTTGTTCTTAAAGCAACATTACGTATGATTATTGATCTAATCAGCCAATTATTATAAACAGTTTGATAAAATTTTATAAAAGTTAACAAATAAATGGTGCCAAGTCAAACATAACACGTATATTAAAATTTTAAACAATACTTTCATATATTTGTAATTATTATTTAATTTATTTGCTGTACAATTATATGATATATAATATTGTATAATTGATAATAGTTTCTCATTCAATGCTAAATCCTCGGGTCATAAAGATACCGAATAAGCAGACGAAAAGTTTTCTTGCAACTGGTAGACTTGACGATGCTGTGGTGTGTACGTATTTCTTACTGTCTGCTGAACACTTAAAAATTTCAAATATTTATTTAGCAGGGACTCAAAGAAGAGCACTCGAAAGTCCTCACCGGCATCGTCAAGTCTATCTCTCAAACCATTCAAATTTTATTGAGATATCATACACTAAAACCTCAGAACTCTGTTCTTTTAATCTGTTAATGGTGGATTATAAAATAATTTCTAGTGCACTCAGTGACAGTTTTATGCAATACGAGAGGTCTACAGGTTAAAAATGTCGACATTCTATAGATACAAAGTGATGCTGGTAGAGTCTGTTGATTATTTGACCCAAATTACCTATAATTTATGTATTATAAATTGTATTTTTATCTTTTCCATAACATATTCTGTTTGAACTGTTCAATAATTCAAAAAACCAATTATTTAATATACTCATACACTCTTTTACATAGTATAACTATACATATAGGCATCTTCTACTTAACGTCGGTAATCTGTTCCCGAAAATCGGGAATTCGGCACAACAATTTCAACCCAAAATGTCCAAGCAATTTCCTAACACATAACTAAAATGTAGTAGAATGTCTATCTGTAAGTAACAAACTTGTTTTAAGATTTAAAATTCTTAAAACACTGCTATGTGAACATCAAATAATTGACAAGGTTGTTATCAAATAGTAGCTTTGTATGCTAAGCTATTATGTTTACAGTATGCTGCATCATAAATGTGACTTGGCATGCTTCAAAACTAGAATGTGCAAATCTAATGTTTTATTAACTGTAGACTTTTTCAGCACATATCATTGCAAGGAGTTTTTGCGACTAAATATAAAATTTTTCCTAAATAAACATTGGAAATTGCATTGAGAGATACATATATTCTGTTATTTTGGACAGAGAGAGAGAGAGAGCCTACTAACAAAATGTTAACAGTGGAGATGTTCTTCAGGCTATGTCTGTATATCAATGGGTAGATTCCAGTAGGAATCAAACAGTGCATTAGTGAACTGTGATATACTAAAATACCGTATATCTTGACAGATAAGATGATCATTGAATCATAGAAAAAGGCCCCCGAAATCTGGGGTCATCTTATAGGACAGATATATGCTAAAATTATAAAACTTCAATGAAAATTTATACCTCGTCTTATCTGCCGAGACATACGGTATGTTCCAATGTTCGTCGGTGCAGTGACCAATGCACACCGAACTCGTCGGGCTGCGGATACAATGAGCTCCAACGAAGAAATATGGCCATCTCTGTGATTATATTATTAGCCCATTTTTGACAAAATAAATTCACAAATGCCGATCTAGCACTGTTTGCATCTGCTATTTTGTTAGGTTGCCAGACATTCCAGTAAAAGCTTATTAAACTGTTCACCAATGGATCAGCTGTGGTCAAGACTGACGCATTTGGCAATGTACGCGATATTGACAATTTGATGAACATTAATTTACTAAAATAACCATTTGAATTTCGACAGATTGTAAATCTTTGTTGAAAATAAAATACATAACGGATAGCTCTTTTTGACTTTTATTTAGTAATGAAATAATGTTTCATAGTTTTTTATTCTTGAACCTCGAGAATCAAGAACAGAGAACTCGCACACATTACTTAGAAGGATGTAAAACAGTGATAAAATTACTTGTATTATGATAACCCTCCTATCGATTTTTCTGGATTCATCGCTGCCTGGATATATAGAATATCGCACTCCTTTGAGCAGTAGCAGATCTATGTAAGGGCTAATAGGGCTGAGTCTGGGGCTTCCCAACATTCGTGTCGTACCGTGTATGTAAGACCGAAGATTTTTATAAAACATCTCATTAGAATCTATTTTATGATGGACTTTTCACGAAATTTTTTAAACCGAGTTGAAGAAAACTGATTAATATGGCCTCCTTTGGCTGAAATTGCTTATAGTACTTAGAGACAAGCTAAAAGGGATGAATTCTTTTGTTTTTGAAATTTATTATTTAAAAATTTTAAAAAGGTGTGTAAAAAATCTCAAGCCCAAGGTCTCCCAGAAAGTTAAATACCTTCAAGCTACCAACCTGCCACATTTAATACAATTGTTATTGTTCTTTTGTTCATTGGATATTGTATTTTATATAAAGGATACTCCCTATTGGTGTCATTTTCAGGAAAAAAGTGAATAAATATATACAGTAGACTTGCAGAAATTTTCCTTTATGTGGCAGATGACCAAGTCGGATAACATGGAAATTGAAGGTTAGGCATTTCCCGTGCGGTCAAGTACATTAGTGCATCGTGTACATGGCTTAATTTTCGGCTGCAATTTTACGGTACGTAGTTATTTTATAGCAATTCAAACAAACACAACATAATTTTTTTTAGATTAATTTAAGATAAACACGAAGCGTATCGTCGACGAATATGAGACTAAATAAATAACTGACACATTAGCCACAGAATAAGAAAGTATTTTATGAAAATATATCCAACTGTATTTTTATACATTACTTAATGATACTGTACTATGATAAAAAGTAAAAAATAATTATAAGAACGTAATCATTTTGTACATTTTGTTTATATATAATAAATTTTATGACACGGCTGATCGTGCTGGATCGTGGCCAGATGAATGCAAGTCTACTGTATTTTTAAACTAAAATACATGAACTCTACATAGCAAAAATGATTTAATATAGCAGTATTTTTCTTAAACGTGACGCATGTTATAGCTCTTTACATGTTTATGATATTAATTAATGTTTAGTAATGTAACAAATGTTAAATAATCCAATAGAATTAGTTTTATAGTAGTAATCGTAAACAACCTACAAGTACTTAAACTACTATTTTCATATTCGTTTAATTTATGTAAATAATTACAAGATCTTTAGGATTCAATAATTTATAGAATTTGTCAGTTCGATCAACTGTTTTGCTGCACGACTCCATCAATAACGATTCGTAAAACACTAAATGTTAGAGGAGTCGACCGGCTGAAACGGGCAGACTCTTCTAATGTTTAGTGTTTTATTACTTGTTATTGTTATTAACAATTATATTTTCCTTTTATATTTACGTTGTTTACATATACCTGCTTATATCGTATCCAAGAGTGCCCGGCAGAGCTAGGCATGTAGCTCCATGTCGTTCCGAGTAACAAATAATGAATTAATGAATATTTCTTACACTTTCAATGGTACAACACGTCACATAGAAAGATTACTTTATACAGAATTTTTTTTTAAATTCCAGAAAACAGTTTGTTTAAACTTTCTTGCAGCATGGAATTTTGTTTGTTCTTTTTATAAATCTGTTCAATATTATATAATTATAACAATTATACTAATAATGCACAGTTGATGCCTCGACGTACCATTTTCTTCCGCCTCGGGCCGAAAGCCCGTCCGAGATCCGATAAGATCCAAAATATAATCGAGATTAGGTCCCACGTCATCGTTCACATTACTATCATTGCTTGGATTCGTTACGGAAGGAAACAAACACAGAGCTTCTTTTGACGGAGTCTTTGAATCGGACAGATGTTGGCTGTCTCTGTCGTCGCCGACAGAATGACTGGCATGCAAGGATCTGAATATGACCCGTTTGGGTCCTGAATGTCATTCCGGAAGTTTATTTAACGTATGAAGTGAAAGGATGGGATGAAAGGAAGGGAAGTAGCCAAGAAATAATTCATTTTTTAAACATGCAACATACAAACCAAATAAAAATTATGTAAAAATTTCATTCAAATTCTAATTTTACAAAAAAGAATTAATATATATACATAATATAATATATTATAAAACAAAATGCAAGATAAGGTTAAATAATAGCAACAAAATTTTACTTAGCAATCACAAACAAAATAAATATTAGAGTTATTTAGTAAAATAAAAGAAAATGCGTTCATGCAAAAATCAAATTAAAAAAGCATTATCTGTTGGAAAAAAGGCATCAAAAGAAAAAAAGGCATTAAAAAAGAACAAGAAAGCTATCTTGTGTCTGCACTCTCTCCAAGGAACAGTTGCTTATTAATGCCGGTTGTTATGCATTTGCCTGTAAGAATTGATGTATTATTTTAGCGACCGTAGCAGCTCTGAAACAAAATTCTTGCTTTTCCGCAAGACAATTTTATCATTACAGATGTTTGAGCGTATATTTACACAATATCAGATGTGGCTTGCATAAATAATTATAGTATGTTGTACGGGTGATCAACCGAAAAGCTTAAGTGCAAAGAGTAGACGTAAGCAATACTGCGAGTAGCCGCACTTGTTATTGACCAGCTAAGCATCACTAGAAACATTTAAATCTGAAACGTTAATTTATTATGAATTCAAAATATAATATTTGAAACTCCTTGCCGGCATCACTAAGTCTACTTCTTGCAAGTAAATTTTTTGTTCGATCACTTGCTTGGGCGTGAAGTAGGTCTCTAATATTATATACACAAAACTTTGAAATCAAATCGGTTAAGTACGAGGACGAGGAATGCGCAAAATGCCACGTAAAGAATGATAAAGATTAATCGACACAATACTTTCCCAAGCTATTATATGGAATTGGCTTGAGAGTGAATGTGTCGCATCAAAAAATATTAAAACCGAAATGGATCACACTCGAACTAGATACCAAATGAACAAGGATAACATTGAATGTTTAAAGGATAATGATTCATCAGAAGTATCAGGAGTGAGTTTAGATATAAATAAAGGATAATTTAAATGAAATATTCATTATGTCTGTACACACAGAGCACCATTAAAACTACAATAAGATCAAAGAATGATTTGCATATCTCCAGTTATAAGTCAGTCTAACAATTAAAAAGTCTTAAAACAGTACCTAAAAATAAAACATACCTTCACCACATTTTATTAATTATTAATAAAGATATTTATCTTGCCGAATAAGTAACGTCACCCAAACGTCACATTCTGACTTTTACGATTCTTATGCATATTATAAAGAATAGAAAAGTAGGAAACAAACATATCTAAAGACGAAAATGACCTTTAAATTTGGACACGTCAAGCTGTAATTTTACAATTTCATACAGAAACACACATTCAATTGAATGAAATTGATGTGAAAATATGGATGATGTATTAGCTACTATGGTAACTTAACTGAATAACTTAAAGAACCTTTAACAGTGGGATTTTTTTTAAAAAATGCTAATGTTTTCGACGCAGTAACGTGCCACACTCGGGCAGAAGGAAGGACAAAGAGACGGTCTCCGATAAAGTAAACAAGTAGGGGAGGTGGGCTATTATATAATGGTGGCGATTAACATGAATGAGTGAGGAGATATTTCCAGGCACTTTGTCACTTCCTTCTGAGCACTGATCTTTTGACCATCCAATTCCCAAGAATGGTCCATTAACTGGGTTAAAAATGTTAGCGTTCTTTTTTAAAATTCTACCGTCAACACGCATTAAGAAATTCACGTGAAAACATTTCTTACAATAAGTAATTAAGAATGTATCTTTATCAATGTTTAGAGAAACTTTTATAGTCAGTCAGTTGCCTAAATTTTTCAAAAATCCCACAAAGCAAGAGAATTTTTTGGAAAAAGAATATATGCTCAGAGTAAGTCAAAATTAAGTCTGTCTATTTCTGCATTTCCATCATAAAATTCCCATTTTTAGAGGTAAAACACCAATGACACTGCAAGGTAAGCAATCGCACCAAAACAATTCTTTTCACAAACACTGCCTTTTCTCAATTCTAAGACAACCTTTTTAATTACGTATACTTGTCCAAAACAGAGCTACATCTTACAATCTGCGGCTTTTTATATCCGCAACCCAAACAACAATTAGCAGTCGTTGCAGATACGTGGTGAAATTCTACCAATAATAGACACTTTCACTACCGCTCAACTTACTTGTAAAAAGAATTCATTTTAAACTGAATTTTTAATAGCAAAGGGTAACTGAAATGCAATCGTTTATAGACAAAATTTACAGTCTAACAATTAAGCTTAAATATCAACGTTTAAGTAAACACACTTAACTGGATAAAGAAATTTCCAGCAACGAATTGTGTAACTTTCCCAACTGTTACGAGTTTTATTTAAAAAAAATAACTTTTATATTATATTACGCAAAATAAATAAAGTTGTGTGTGGCACCATCTGTTATGAGATTTTGTTATAAAATTTTTTAAATATTTTTAATTAACGTGCTATGACAAAAAGCTTAATTCTGAGGGTAGGGACGAGTTTTATAAACGCTAAAAATGAATAAAATCTTCATTAAGTCCTACCCCTCTTGAGATACGACGCACCTCTATCTCCCCATCTCCTCGGTCTTTAATTGCCAAAATTTAATAGCATCGATACAAGCCGCCGAGCCAAATTTCATTTCTTAATCCTCACCCCATCCTGTGATATTAAGCAAAATAGATGTCAACACACGCGCACGGAAATTTTTTGCCATTTTTTTTTTACTCGTTTGGGTTCGGGAGGTCTCAAAATGTGGAAATTTGCAGAGAACTTGGAGAGTCAAATGTGACACGATTCCAATACTTTCTCTTGTTATATATACATAATAGATGGGAAAGTAACACAATTCAATGTGTTTGATATTTAAGATCAAATTACCGTTCTTTTATTCTAACTTGATGATAACTATTAAAAATTATCGAGAACACTAGCATTCTGTGTTTGTTGTATTACCATCTGTGTGCATACGAGCGTCTTTTTAGTTGACCGATCGGCTAGCTAAACTGAAAAACTCTAAAAACAGAGAAAATATAAACAAATTATACAAATCAAATTTTATTTTCTATTAGTAAAAATAACATTCATTTTATAGTGGTAAGAATCGCTACGAGCTTCCGAACATTCTCCGAACCCAAGGAAAATTTCCCAGCTCTCCCTTCCTCTCAATAGCCCCGAACGCTGTATTGAAATCGAACCCTCCTACCCAGAACCGTTATTTTTTCAGATGTTCGACATGAATTAATTCTAGTTATTAAATTTGAAATGAATTACCGATATTCAAGTTACGTTCGTGAAAATTTGTGGATGTTTGTTTAATGTTTAAAATATAATTTGAGCTACATTTTATTTGTATGCAGACGTGGATACAAATAGGGACATTCACACCCTTGTAGCTTTTCGCAGAATATATACTGATTGTTTAATATACTCACTAACACTTTTATATAACTTAACTTTAATAATATAAAAATTAGAATTGTTTTTATGCAGGGATATAACGTTTAGGAGGATATAAGATAGAGATATAATTACAGTGGTGCCTCGTATAACGTATGCTGCAAACAACGGACTTTTCGGCATAATTGGTGACTGCTCCATGGGTGCGTTCTTTAATGCGTCTCCGCTACTACGGGAGTGCGCTGCTGTTTGTAGGCATTTAGAAACGACGGTGAAAGAAAGAAAGATGGCGGCACTCGCAATATCAATAGTATTGTGATGGAGGAATCTATAATTCTAAACTATGAGCTATAAACGGCAAAAGAAGGGTCCCAATTTAACCATAAAGTGGATTATTTGTTGAAAGAGCATTCAAAATAGCCTCGAAAAAAAATTCATAAAGACACTTACATCACCGCGTGCGCTAACTCGCGCTTTCACAATTTCTAAATTCTCATTCATAAAACCACGTAATGGACCCGGAAACGAAACTATCTGAGCCATGGAGGACGCCATGTTGCTTTCCACCGTAAACTACTGCTACGAGCAGCCGTTTTTGCCGTTCGACGTCGCGCACTTCCACCGGAATTTAGGAACGCGTTCCGCAGGAATTTTTAAACGGAAGAATAAAAGAACGCACCCCATGTTCATTTTTTATGATACAGTACGGTTATTTTATGCTGCGGAACGAATTAGATGTTTTAACATGTATTTCTATGGGAAAATGCGTTTCGTATAACGAACATTTCACTTAACGGACGTGCACCTGGAACGGATTAAGTACGTTATATGAGGCACCACTGTATTTGTATTATGTGGAGCCCCCTCCTATAATTTTTTCTGAATATGCCACTGTTTGTATGCACATAAATTATTAACTTTAACAAGTGTTTAATAGAAACTGAACTAGTAATGTTAATATTTGACAAAATAATCAAAGTGTTGTACTTGAGCTAAACTTGACTAATATTATAGTAAATGCAATAGTTCTTTAATGCAGTGATTCTTAACTGTGATCTGTAGACGGACCTAATTATTTTTCTAAATTGCTAATCTATGCTATTTAGTAAAAGGAAATAACATTACACACATTACATATCTCTTATATTAGGTTATTGGGTGAACAAACTATGGTATAAGGTCAGATTTACAAGGAAAGGAAGTTGATGAAGGTGTAAGTGGTCCCGGTTCATACGTGACTCGATTTAAGTGGTCCGGATATTGAATAACTTTGAGAAACATTGCTTCAAGGCATGATCTTAAAACTGTTTCAGTGCAAAAGGAAAAAAATATCAATAAAAATAAAATACTGCCAAAAAACATTGCGATAAAAATGTAAGAAAAATATAATTTGAAAAACTACTAACGATTGCAGTTTAAATGCAAAATATTCAAGAAAAATATGTTATTATACAGTCAAAATTTCATGATCCCATCAAGCAAATTAATTACTAAATCATAATAATATAAAAATTTTAAATCTACTTTCTAGATAATACAAAATTCTCAAGCACTCGTCCTAACTAATGTTATGAAACATGCAAACACAATTAGCAAAATGCAACCAGAGAAATTATTTTCAAGCATATAAAATTTCAACAAAGTAAATGACAAATGTTCCCTGTAATAAACTGTTTAAATTAGTATTTATTTATATACACGCATGTTTCTTTTTGAATAAAATCCAAATGCAAATAATTAATTAGCCACACGACAGTAAAATGCAAATAAGGTAATTAGAAAATTATACAAAACTCGATCTAAAACTGCTTTTCTTCTTAAGTAAACTTCTAGGCCAGTGTTTCCCAAACTTTTTGGACTGCTGCCCTCTTTTATAGTATACCATAGTATATATATATATATATACATACATACATACATATACTATGATTCAAAATGTATTTTTGTACACTTGACTTCCAACTGCCCTTGCTTTCCAGTGCCTCCTTCAGTCTTCTACAACTTCAAGAGAGCAGTAACGTCCACTTTGGGAATCGCTGTTCTACGCAGACGTAAAATTATTTGTTATTAGAATTGTACTTTAAGAACAAATTACAGAAATGAAGTCCGAGTAAATCGTGTTTTACATTTTGTTCCACGACAGATTCACTGATAACAGTTAACGAGCATCGAATAAACTGGAGAATGGTTTAAAACTACAGCTCGAGTTGGACTTCATTTCTGTAATTTTTTTATAATTGAAATATGAAGCCAATTAATTCTACGTTTAAATTGCCAGTTCGGCTGGATTTTGAAAATTGACGTTCCAAAAATTTACACTTAAAACGATTTATTCCGAGTGCTATGACGTTGGGTTCTCTCTTATAATATTTTAAATATTTTTCAGATAAGAAAATGTTTGAATTATGTATTTAAATACAAATTTTTTACAGTTAAAGTAATTTCTTCCTATCAGAAAAACACTCCAATAGATTCCAAAGGCATTAACCTGCCACTTTGAATGACCAAAATTCATATCTGAGAAACTCTGAAGCTCTAAAAACTTTATATGGACTTATTCAGATGTGTTATGTCCCCATTGTTATTCAATATGTACCCCATTGTGGGTCTGGTCAAGCCCACATTGGACATGAGAAAAGTTCCTTTTAATATCCATATGGTGGAATTAAAAGCTTACATGTGTACGTAAATTGTACCTTATAAATAAATATTCAATATACATATATTCAATTTCAATTATCTAGCCTAACAAAATTTGTGAGATAAGACAATGCAACCCCGAGCAATATGTAAAGAGGTAACGTGCCTTCCGTGAGGAATTTCTATGGGAAACTGACCACTATGTAGGGTTAAACATATGAAGAAAACCCAGAAAACACTTTATCACATGGTCAGCACTTCGGTAAGGTGCAAACCTACTACAAACTACAAGTGTTAGGTGGTTTTATCTACTCAGTCACTGGTGGGCTCCCAGCCTAACAGAACCATAATTGAGCTTACAATAAAATAATCTGAATAATGCAGAATCATATACGTACATATATACAAAATGTAGACAACAACACTGCACTGAATATATCTTATTAACGCTACAAATTAGCTAAATATGAGCACACAAGTATAGGTAATCAGTAGTGGCCGTTTGATACTCGTGGCAAGGTAATGAAGTCCAGGTAATCAGGACCTTGTTGTGTATGTTTCTCTATTTTATGGATAGAGTTTCTTCTTGAAAAACTCATCTCCAGGCAAGTAATTCATATTTTCATTAAGTAAAGATTCGTAAAGAAATAAAAATTGCACTAAAAAAATACAACGATCAAGAGTACACGTATAGCAATTACTTTAAGAACGTCTTCGAATTTAACGTAGATGATAGAAGCCGTGCCGTTAACTATCTTTCGCAGTCTAGCCTGGTATTTCGTGTTCGTGTTGCAATTTATAATAATTTTTTTTAATAAACAACATCAGTTTCACATACAAAATTCTTATATTTTAAATAACTGTAAATAATAAAAACAAACTTATTAAAGAATAATCAATGATAAGATGTAAGAAAATTTTGTTACTTAAAACAATACAGGCAAAATAATAATAAATATCTTAAAAAATAGGCAAATGGTACTCTATTCTGCAAAAGAATCAAGGATCGGACTTATTGACGTTAGAATATTTTGCTTTTTCGTAATTTTGGATTTTCCTAGTAACCTACTCGACGTCTCCTTTTGTTTTTAATAAGAAGTCTGCTTCTATGTAAACAATTTATATCAACGAGTAAATCAGCGAGGCCGAATTAGCTTTATAATATTTGATTTACTGCTTCCAACGTTTCTGAATCCATTAATAACATGACAAATGTGTAAGTACCCACTACTTGAGTGTATATTATTACTTTGTTTTTAAATAATCAAATCCATATATAAGTTACATAACAGAAACCAAAGCCCAAATTTCAAGAGTTTATTCAACACAATTATCTGGCAAATTCTAAATTACATATACGTCTAGAAGCAAAGATTGGATCGGAGGTCCGGACTGCATAACTGTTAACGTACCTGCCTGGCTTACGGAGTTTCTGAGTTTGAATTCTGCCTTGGGTCAATTTTTTCTTCCGAACGTTTCTAAATTAATTAATTAAATTTAAAATTAATTTTCCATTATTAATATTTATACAAAATGGTGGGATCTACCTATCCCTAAGTCAAATTAGTTAAATAATTTAATTTTAAAAAATAGCGTGAAAAAAAATTTCTAGCATAATTTAACTTTATAATCAATCCCACCAGGATATTAACATGTATCTAAATTGTTACTGTTTATATGAAAAAAACATTAATATATTATTTATTATTATTTAGCCAGGTTAATAATATATAATTTTTTTTTTCAATTTGCCATCTGCCGACTCCGAGTATTATCGAGGCAAAAGTTTATCTTGTCGCCGTCTTGTCCTTTGTCTTTCACAACTTCTCTTGCCATCTCTAGGGAGTCGATTTCTTATTAATATTTCCAGTAATTTTCTTATTTTTGTATTAGATGCCCAGCTTGTTTCCGTTTCAAATGAGCACATTCAAATACTACTATAATAGGAAGTTAAGCCTGAAAGAGAACTCAAAAATGCAAAAATTCGAAATACTCTAACACGCATACTTTACTTGACTATTGTGTATTTAACTACGACAGCAATAATGTACCAAGAATTCGAAAATCGCTGAGATATAATGAGTTATAAACGGCAATAAAGCATACGTTTATGCTCCAAACATATACATACAAGCCTGATGCAACTACGTATAACACTGACATAAAATAGAGCTATCTTTCGTGGTTTCGACAAATTTTTATTTTTAGTTCTTTAGGTCTAACCGAGACCGTTGACATTTTCTGTATTATATATATAATTAATTTTATCCATTTAGTTACTGAATAGACAAGCGTTTCATCCGAATTATGGAAGATAATCGTAAATGAATTGACAAACGGCAAAAATATTTAAAATATAAGAGAGACAGACCCCGAGAACCTTTCGTAAAACATCGTGTATGTTGTTTTTTTCCCCCCTATTAAATTCATGCATAAATTAAGTAATTAAAGCTTTAATAAGATTTTTAAAAACATTAAATTTATGAGAAATAAAAAGAGCGCAAGTAAAATATCAAGCTTAGATTAATTCCAAAAATTAAGACGTTAGATGAAATTTACTTAAAAGTGCATTACGATAAATAAATTCGTTTTATCATTTGAATATTTCACGGAATATGGATTGTCAAAATGCAATCTTTTTGTTCTTATTTAAATAATTATACTTTTTCGATTATTAATTGCATAAAAATAGGATAGATTCCGAATTTTTAAAATTTATTTCAACAGAAATTTATCAATTTACTTCTTCAAACCTTGTGGAACGTCCTTATCGTGCGAACGAGTCCGCGGTTCTTTACAATATAAATCCGATTCCGTAATTTCTAAATGGTAACAATTTCTGCATCTTTAATTTTCGCAAATATATTGTAAACAGAAAGCACTGTATCTTTTCTCAAGAAGTATTGCAGTTCTAAATATTAATTATAAACAGGCTGTTGAGAATTATTACAGAGAGTAACCGTTCTGCCTGGAAAGAATTAGATTAGCAAAATAATTAACTCTCATTCGAGAAAAAAATGTGAATGGGAATTTTTGTTCGGATTAAAATAAATACAAGTATTGATTACAACTTCAGTATTTCTTTTATTTGTTTTTTTTTTCTTCCAGAATAAAACTTACAACTAAAAAAAAAGGTAAATAAATAAAAATAAATATAATAATTGCAAATCATGCAGAATATCTAATACAAACTTCTAAGAAAATGATATTTTTCATATAATTGAATAACAGTTTTATATTTTCTTTACAAAGAATAACAATCAGAACTGTAAACGTCAATGTAAATTTGGTAAAAGGTAACTAATGTTACAATTTGAATATTCCATTAACAAACTGAAGATCGCGAGAGACTTTCAATAATAAATATTTGTACTTTAGGATCGATCCATTAAAACTATACTTTAATACTCTATTCTCGTGTATACGAGTTTTCAATTATAATAAATACGTCTTAAGAGTTTCACGAACAGAATTATTATTATATAGATAATAAAATTTTTGAAAATTAGTTACAAAATTTTTGTTCTCGTTTATCTAATATAAATCTTATAATTTTATCGTAAAAAGAATACTGTCTTATTTTTGAATGCGATGACAATAACCAAACGAAACAAGATAGTCAATATTTTAAAATAAATTTCAAAACGCAGTACTACAGTCGAATCTAATTAATTCAAACATGATTAATTTGAATTATTGGATAAGCCAAACCCAATATATTTCCCTTGAAATTTGTATTTAAATCGGAATTAAAAAATACATTTAATTCGCATTTTTAAGTAGAAATTTAGATAATTCAAAGCTTGTTGTTGTTTAAGTGTTATCCAGTATAATCCTCCTCCATCCCATTTTGTTAGTGGTCAGATCTAAGCTCCTTCCTGGAGAGCCCTGTACTTCCCTTTATTCCAAATCATTTACTGTCTTTCTCATTTTCTTCCTTTTGCCTCACTGAGCATGAAAAAGCCAGTGCATCTCATATTATGAGAAGAAAAATAGAATGTGGCCTACTAATTTAGAGAATGTGCGCATTTCGGCGATTCACCAGAGTGCACATGCTCTGTAGCAAGAGTGAAATTGTCACATTTCACAGTTTTAATGACATTTGCATCTAGATAACAAAGTTATTTACCTGTGTTTTTTTACAATATCTAAATATGGAACATACACAAGTCTAGCTTAAAAAGTTGTAGTGATTAAAGAAGTCGAAAATATAATAAAAAGAGTCATGTTGCCAAAAAATGCTAAAATCTAGTTCGGTAATTTTTGATAATTAAAACTTTACACGTTCAAATTAAAAAGACTGGACTGTATTACCTGTAGCTAAATGAACATCACAGTTATAGTTTTTGCGCCATATTTAAAAATACGTGCTTTGTATTTGTACTTAAGTTTTATGCTTAAAAAGTAACATTTAATAATAAATTGATTTATCTAAATAAATAATTAACAACCATTTTACTGCGATGTGAGATAATACATGAAATATTTGTACTATTCAAAAATATATCAATTCTTGGTGGCAAATAATCAACAACCTGAGTTATGTCTTTCCATATTTCATCCTCAAATACATACAGTACATAAGTATATATCATTTTTGTGATATTGAGAAGGAAAGATATTGCTACATTTTAAAACTTTGAATAGAGTCAAGGAAAAAAAGATAAAAAATAACAGCCTTTCACCCAGTTATATTGATGGAAACACACTAAAATGACCTAAATTTAGAGGTCATTGCAGGCGACTAACTTACTCTGAGATGCGCCCTTTCTATTTTTCTTTTCTTTCCTGTATTCTTCCACCAGCTTGTTAATGATCTGAGGATTACTGCCCCATTCCTCTTCAGAACAACCGTCTGATTTCTCTGTTCACAGACGGCATATTTCAGAATATTTCTGATTCTTCTTACATAGTAAATTTAAGTGATTGTTTAACTATTTAATATTTACAAATTGTTCATTTTTAATTAGCGAATTATATAAATTTTTTGGTTCTTAAATTCTGGAATAGAAAAACATCATATTTATCGGAACTGTTAAGCTTGATTTTTATAAATGTTATTTTATACACTGATATGTTTTAATTTATTCTAATTCTAATATCTTTGCACCATATTTATAATTCTAAATAATACACAAATCCGAGGATGGTTTTAAAAATATCCAAAATGTCTAACAAAAATTATACAGGGGGAAAAAATTTAATTTCATTTAATCCTAATCTAGATTCCTATATTGTAACATTACCAATCATTAAGATTTTATTAATTTTATTTAATAGAACTCTTATAAACCATTTAAATGTAGAATATTTAATTTGAGCTAACTTTAACAGCGTAAATAAATATGTTGTTTCATTTTCTATCCAAATACACATTTTTGAGATACGTTAAAATCGATTTGTGTTATATCCACTTACCCCAATCCGATCCGTCCCCTTGACTTCTGGCTTCTCCGGCACCTTCGGCGGCATCGGGTCCCAAAAAATCAAATTCCGAAAGTACCTCTTCTGTTTCGGCATCCCTCATCACTTCATCAACTCTAGTTGCAACAGTGTCATTGCCAATACCCTATATTATTCATTTATTTATTTATTGATCTGATAGAAATTAACGCGACGAATAGAAATACAATCAATATATAATACCTGAGATTTTGATTTCATTCTTTTTTCTAGATGTTCGTCTTCATCTGCCATATTACATTCGTCAATTTCATCACTACAAAGAAATCATTATTAAATTATCAAAATATTCTATCAAACATTATTATTAGCAGTGATGATATTTAACATTTTCAATTAAAGTATATAACTTAATTGCTTAATATAACTGAAGAAAAAGCTGGCAAGGGCTTTGCATGAATTTCCTGGCACTCGAACAGTAAGTTACGGGGACCAGGAAGTCTGATAATTTTTCAATTATATATTAATATAAAATTTAAATAATAAAAGCTTAAAAGGAGTAATTTTGTCAAATTCTGAAAAAATTTCTCTATTCAAAATGAATATTTACGTTTAAAAATGGATTATCATAGGAAGAAACGTTAAGAGTATGGCTCAAATTTAAAATTGTGTGCGATATCTGTTACGAGATTTTATTAAAAATAATTTTTTTAATAATATTAATTATTGTAAAAGGCAAAAGCCTTATTTTTAGGAGTACGGGTGAGTTTTTAAAAAATTGTTAAGTAAAATTTTTGTTACGTCTGGCCCCATTTGAGATATAACCCCTACCCCCACTGTCTACTCCCAAAATCTAATAGCATCAATGCTCTATATATGGAAGTATTCCCGACAAATTTCAAAATTTTTGGTCCGTGGGGTACTGAGAAATAATGTAAAATAGACACCAACACACACAGAATTTTGTTTCTTTTTGGTATTTTTTGTGCTTTTGGAATCAGGGGGTCCTTAAAATATTGAGAAATACAAAAAATCTACAGTCAAAATTTGACTGATTACAATACTTTCCTTCTGTTACTTTAACAGCCGAGACACATGTTGCCACTATAAAATTATCTCTCAGTATATAATACTTTGCCCTTCGCTTAAATATGAAGGTGTTTCAATAAGTAACGCGTTTTATTTTTTTAAACAAACGTTTTAATGTGTACACGAAAAGTGAATATAGTAAATGGAAGTTTGAATTTCTCGCAACACTACTGCACGATAGGAACACTTGTGTTGCCTGTCAGACATTTCTGACAAATGGAAAGAAAAGAACAGTAAAGTGTTATTCATTTTCTATGAGCAGGGGACAAGAAATATGAACAAATTCATGTGGAAATGCAGAAAGTGTATGGTGATGATTGCATGGATTATTCAAACATCCATTGATGGCACAAAATGTTTAAAAATGGTTGTCAGTGTGTGCTTGATAAGCACGGGTCAGGTTGTCCAGTAAGTGCAGCTTTGCCTCAAACAGTCACTGCTGTTGATCGAGTGAAGCAACTGCCGCATCGATTGAAGATGCTGTCATAAATATTGCTTGGTGATCTGTTTGATCCTTTGAAGAAATTGCTGGCTAAAGAGAGGTTCCATTCCGATGAGAAGGTTAAATCGGCTGTTTGCAGATGGTTGTATGGCCAGGTAGCAGTGTTCTACAATACAGGCATCTTCAAGCAGGGGCACTGCTTGAACCTGAATGGTTCCTATGTCAAGAAGTAGCCTAATCACATATTTCATTTTGTATATTCTGTATTTTCCATATGCATTAAAACTTTTGCTTAAAAAAATAAAAGGCATTACTTATTGAAAACCCTTGTATATTGATAATTTATTTTGTATATTTATGTATACGTACACATACACCCATGTCCAAAAAATAAGCATAACCATTAATTTAGGCTATATCTCATGCACTACTGACCAGAACAGCTTGAAACTTAACTTGCAAGTCTTCGGCACCCTCATCCTATAAACTCCCATTCATGGTACTCAGCCAGCCATTGCTCAACTCAGCATGGTATATATATATATACCATGCTGGGTTGAGCAATGATCAGCAGAGTGCCATGAATAGAGATTATAGGACGAGGGTGCTGAAGGCATCATCAGTGCTAAGGATGGTTAAATATGATGTATGTAACACCAAAGATGGTTATATCATATTTAAATATGTCTGAGAGAAAAAATTGGACTGGAGGCTCTGGTAACATAACTGATAATGCATCTGCATGGTAAGCAGGAGTTGTGGGTTTGAGTCCAGCTGCGGTCAGATTCTCTTCTTCCAGAATATTATAAATTATTTAATAAATATTAATTTACTTATAATTATTAAATTTAATAAGAGATGGCGCATAACACCTCCCTCTAGTGACAAATTATTTCGTAATTAATTAAATGTAATTACGAAAACGTAGCCAGTGTAATTCAGTGGTTGTTTAGCCTTACAAAGTTATCAGGTTTCGTGACGTTTACGTGAATCATAATAAATGTAATTCACGTGATTCTAAGTAAAAATAATTATTTGTGCTAAATCTACTGCTGTTTTGAGTTTTAGAAATTGATTTTTTTAAATGAATCAGTATAGTCATTTGTTTGATTCTTCTTTTCTCAAAAAAGTTTATGCAATTGTGTATTTAGAAAAACCTGGCTTAAATGAATGTATTCAAAACTTGCTTAATTCATAAAGATGATGATATTTGTTTGGCTCATTGCATCATTTAGTGTTAAATACGATGGAATTAAAACATTTACGAGATTTGCAGATTGTTGGAAACATGAAAAAAGAAGTGCATCTTTTCATTTATCTTCTCCCTCCCCTGGTCACCGAGTCAGCGAACGAAGCAGTTTCCAAAAATGGTGACCCTAAGTGACATGATGGGATAGTTCTTTGATTAAAAGGAAATTAATTACTTGTAATTTCTTTGAGGATAGTGTTACAATATTAACTTTATCTAAAATAAGATTACAAATTTGTTTTGTAGTACATAATAAAAGCATGCATATCCACATATAAATGGATTTCTTTCGAAAGATTGATTCTGGATTTCCCAATCATTTTCCACTCTTAAGCTTGATGTTTATTAATTAACGAATTTGCTGTGCTCATAATGTAAACTGTTAATTATTCTAAACAAAATAAACTTTAGAAACTATTCAAAAGAATCAGAATCATTTTGGAGTCAGGAGTTTTCGGCGGAATTGGGAATCGAAAGCAGGAAAAAATGTTGGTATCGTCCCACCACTACTTTCTACATAACAACTCTTGCGTAAAAATTACTAGAAGTGACATGTGCTGTATTTTAACTCTGAGTTTAAAAAATATATATATGAAAGTTTGCAATTTCATCTACGTTTTGTGTGTGTAAAAATTGTGTAACTCTTAGTTTCTCTATTTTTTAAATAATTAATAATTTTCATTTTTAACCTTCTAACTTGTGAGCACTAAGACCTTTTCTTAATATACCCATTATGGGTTCAGTCAGGCCACAATTGGGGTAACCAGGAGGCGAGGGACTTAGCCTAACACATCTTGGACAGACCACCCATGAAAGATACCCGAGGAATAAATTGCTCTGATTCATTCCTGGGAGAGCAGTAAGCTGATGACTTAAGTGCCTCAGCTATCCAGTTGTCTAAACATGTTTATATTTTTTAAAAAAATGTTTATATATTATTAATACCTGAAACCATCTTCATCATCATCCATATCTGCATTTTCAGAAGCTAAGAAATCAAATGTTGCTAGAACTGATGCTTCGGCATCCAAAAGTGCATTTTCAGTGATGGAATTAGGAAATTTCTTAGCAGGGATTCTGCAAGAAAAAATAATAATCAGACTAAATATTGTAATTTGAATTTAACATCAAATTTAAATTATCTTCTTACATATTCTATAATTAAAAAATTTAAATACAAAATGAACATAAGAATTATTATTATGTAACATATTTGTCCATCATTATCACAATACACATCAAGATAACAATAACGACATTTAGACAATTAAAGCTACCAAAACGTGAATTAAAGTTGTATAAACTGTAATTTATTTATTATTCTCCATGTTTCCTGAGATTATTTTTCTCTTTTTGATAGATTTTACAGTTCAGACTTACATTACAAATTTATAATAGTTTTACCTTAAATTTTGAGATCAAATGGCTTTGTTTATTTAAATACAGTAAGACCCCGCTTAACACTGATTCAATATAATGCGGTCTGCTTGATGCCTAAAAAAAAAACACTTAAAATTTACACCGATTCAAATTAACGCGGTATTTCATTGATTCGTATATAATACAATTATTCCCTAACACGAACCAATCAGCAAAAGGTGGCAATTCGTCGTAGCACTGTACTTCCCTTAAATCTATGTTTGTTTTCTGCAATTTTGGAAAAAATATAACATCATGAATGCCATATTTCTTATGGCATCCATGGCAAGAATTAACTGATAAATGCATGAACGGAGTGTGGAAGAAGTTATGGCTGAAGGTATCCAAGAATTCTCATCGAGGAGAGTCTATCGCTGCATCGTTAAGTTGACAATTTTGTCAACTTAATCGATACAGGAGATGTAGACGAGAAGAATATTGGGGTGTTACTGCAGGTTTCTAGTGAGAGCCTTACCAACGATGACCTTCAAGAACAGTCAGAACAAGGAATTCGTGTAGAACTGGAAAATAGAAATTCTAAAGACGAAGAACCCAAAGAATTTCTCTACATTTTTCCTTAGAAAAAGTTTGGTAACAATAACCGAAATCATTGATCAAATTGTACCGAATGATCCAGATTTTGATAGGATGCCAAAGCAAAACGAGGTGTTTTAGATGCAATCTTCTGCTACCGACATTTGCTTAAGAAAAGAAAAAGAAAGCGACCAACGAAATTACACAACTTCATTGCAGAAAACATGAATTTCAGAAGAGCCAGGACCTTCGTCACAAAAAATTAACTTCACATTTTGCGCATATGTTTGTGTGTCATTTAACATATATTATTATGCAAAAACTTATATAAAAATAACTTAAAATTATAGTAAAATTTGCTTGTTTTTTGGTCGCTTGTTCCCCTATCCCTATTTACTCTGTGTTAAAATGGTCTCGTTTAACGCTGTTTTCGCTAGTGCTTTGTCGTCTAGGAACGCATCCCCCGCATTAAGCGGGGTGGTCTTACTGTACATTAACGGAGCCCAAAGAAAATAATTATTATATTTACTTTAACAAATAATTTTATCATTATTAATTTTAATTATTTCAAGATGTTTCACAAGTTATTAATTAAACAAAGCAAATCCATTCAAATTCTTGTTGTTTATATAACTTAAAAGTATTCATCTACTACAGTAAAATCTTTTAATATTTGGTCACATTTATGACTCCATAAAGTCAGAATTAATTTATAACTTACTATCAACTAATTAGATTCAAGGAGAACTTAACTAATTAACTTTTATGAGATCTCTTAAATCACCTCTTCAAGTCACTTTTTAGAATATTTTTTATTTATTTCACAATAAAAAACACTATTCTTATGAAATCAACCATACACAGGTCTGTTTATCCTTGCCCCTCTTCAGTGCATAAGTGCAATAGAAGATATATACATTTCACTACACATAAAGCATGTCCCGTAAGTATAAATCCACCCTTTACTGTCTATGTTTTAATATTATAATAGCAGAATGATAATGATAAAATATATCAAGTTATATGTATAATATACTTATAACGCAAAGTATTATAGAGTAAATAGGTTTTTAAAAATTTAACGTTTGTCCCATAAATATAGACTTTGTCTAAACAATTATAGTAACAAACCTTTTATTACAAATTAGTAACCAATATAGTTACATTGTCAAAATTAAATGTTGAATGAAGGTGTGAGGAATTTTTCCCCATTTCTGTGAAATTGCCTTTTGCAACTCCTCCAATTCGTGTGTACTTTGCCTATTCCCATAAATGGCACAAGCTGGCACGTCCCTCCTGTTTTCTGTGGGGTTAAGATTGAGAACAAGGCATAACAATTATTGGCATCCCATTATTCAAGAGCCATTTGTATATATTCTCTATTTATATGCACAGGGTGCAACATCTTGTTAAAAAGAACAGTCAGTTCCTGCAATATTTTCTGCATTGGGTAACAAATAAGTAATCAGATGGCAGTCTCCTTGTTCACATTTTGCAAACAGTTGTTTGTCTTTGCAAAGATCTTGCCAACAGTATTCAATCTTTACGGACCCATCAAGGGTGAACTTTTTCTCATCTATCCAAATAATTTTCTTCCATGTTTCAATCCAAGACATGTGCTGGTTGGTCCAAACAGATGCTTTTCCTTATGCCTCTCTTGTCAGGTAGGCGCAATGTTATTTGTAATATTATTTTGTTGTAAGATGGCTTGTAAAGTAATAGAATTTTTTACTCCCTCATACACAATCACCCATTTTGCTGCTGGTGTAACTTTGCTAGACTTACTATTTGGCTTCTTTTTGGCATAGTTTTTGCCTAATTGAATAAAATTATTGGTTACTGTGTGGGACCTGTTTAGTTTATTCGCAATTTGTCTTTCAAAATAGCAATCTTTCTTAAAAGCAAGAATTTTGCCTTTTTCTTTTAGTTAGTTTTCCTTTATCCATTCTGTATTCTGTAAACAAGCTAGGAAAATGGTTGTGCATTTGCGTATTCCTAACCTCACGTACACTATACATAATTTATTTAGTCTAAGAAAAGTAATTGTGATAAATGTTTGCTTTAAAATATACTTGGTTTTACATTAATGGGACAGGCAAATATCCATTAAATTATTTAACTATTTATGAAAGTCTATCTTATAATTATGTTTCACTATCTTGTTTAAATATAGTTTTTAGATTTGAAAAACTGATCTCAAGTTCAGATCTAAGGAATCTCAAAAGCATTAAATCAGTTAAGGTTTTTCTGACTTAAATATTATTAGTATACATAATAACTTATAAATTAACATAAATCTTTTAAAGATAACAAGTGAATAAATTATTTACAATTGGTATGATTATATTTAATATATGAAATCATTTGATCTTCTTCCAAGACTAGAACCACAACTAACTAGTGCCAAATATGTATTTATTATGATTAAAATGAAGAGACTATAGAAAATACATCAAATACACAAAAAACATTAAAAATACAGTAAAATCCCAATTATCCGAGCCTCGATTAACTGAGATTCCACATTATCTGAGGTGTACCAGTAAGTGTAATACACTACTTTTCATATAATTCACAAAAGCTTTGCAATAAATATACTGTGTGTAAATACTATAATACTTTTAATCTCAACTGTGAGTGATTGAGGAGCTGGTGTCTGTTGGAAAGTGGCAAGTCACTCACTCTTCTCCAACTGCACATCTACTTACTATTCAATTATTGTTAGTGTATTGCCAGTGTGTTGCTACATCTTTAATAAACTTTAGTAAAGTTTTCATCTTAAATATAACAATGAGTGGGGAAAGGAAGTGTGTTGTTGCTATTTTGTATTAAAAGGGTACCACAACTGTCTGTCTTATCCAAGTTTTCATTTATCTGAGGTAGCATTAGTCCATATTAGCTTGGATAATTATGATTCTACTATATTTTAAGAAAACTGAATTTATATTTCTTATAATTATGTTTAATCCATAGATTTAACTATTAGCGAGGTTGAGGCCGAAGTTTTAAACGCAAAAACGTGTACGTCAGACACACGGCACCGCTTTCCTGTAAGCCTAGAAGTTTGACAATGGTGTTTGGAAAGTCAGTGGAATCATACTCGACATTCTAAATGCCATTGTCAAACTTCTAGGCTTAGTGACTGAGTTGTTTGTCTTTGCAAAGATCTTGTTACAGGAAAGCGGCGCCGTGTGTCCGACGTACACATTTTCGCGTTTAAAACTTCTGCCTCAACCCTCGCTATTATCTATGAAAATATAAATAATTGAAATTGATAACATCCATTAACACATAAGAAAGCCACACTTAATCATAACTACAATGAGATTAAATATTTTTAAAAGATGTAAATAATTTGAATTGTAATCACAACTCAAATGAAATTATGCTTTTTCTGCAGATGTGTAAAAAGTTTTACTAAAAGCTAAGATGTAAAATACAAAGACAAAGAATAAAACTGCCTTTCTTTCTAATCGGTAATTTATTTATATGGCTTAATTATAAGTTTTAAAAATGCATCATAAATCATCATTTGTTGGTTGCAGTTATTTGTACATAATTATTTCGTTTTATAAAAAGAATTACAACTTTGAAATTAAATAAAGCATTATAGACTTACCTCCTTATTTGAGTGTCGTTTACTCCTTTATTTATATGATCGTTCATAGTAGAAAATGTGGTCTGTTTCTCATTAGAATCCATGTTATTTGGTGATAATCCTAATAATGTCCGAACTCGAGATGACCTGACGTCTATAATTGTGTCGGTATAGCCTATTTCCTGTAAATATCTATCAAAATTTTTATTAACTTTAACAAAAGAAATTAAATTATAAGAAATATTTTGCTTTTAAATTAAAATTATAACGAAACTTACTGTCTAAGTAATTGTCTGCCTTTTTGCCACGAAACATTACTATTATTTGCTATCAATAATTCTCCATCACACTGCTCATCTGCAAAGAATAAGATTTATTAGACATGAAACAGAATCATACAATACATCTTTTGAAACCAATATAAACTGAATGGAACAGTCTCATTGAGTTCGTGACATTCAGTTCGTATGTAAACTGAATAATATAAGATGAAAAAATTGCTAAATAAGTTAGAGAAGTCATTGATTAACTGGAATTAAATGTTTTGATATCCAAATGTTTCATTGTCAGATCTTGAAATCAGGTCCGACAATGAGACATTTGGATCTCAAAAAATGCATAATCCTAGTTAAAGCCACGAAGACGCTTCAGAAAAGAAAACGTAAGGCTCTCTCTATTCATAACCCGAGTAGAGAACTGAGCAAGAGGGCCATTCAATGCTAACTATCCTACAGGTACTCCATTAAAGAGAGCTACAGATCTTCATTCCACACCAGACTTATAGGGTGCGTTCTTTAATAGCGGACGTTGCGCGTCACTGCTACTACAAGATTGCGCTGCTATTTGTAGGCATTTAGGAATGACAATGGTGAAAGGAAGAAAGATGGCGGCACCCGCACTATCGATAGTATGGTGATGGAGGAATCTATAATTCTAAAATATGTGCTTTTAAAGGCAAAAGAAGGGCCCTAATTGTAAAATTTAACCATAAAATGGATTATTTGTTGAAAGAGCATTCAAAATAGCCACGAAAAAATTAGAATGCCGGCTACCATTCGAAAAAAATTCGAAAAGACGCATCACCGCATGCACTAACTTGCCCTTTCACAACTTCTAAATTTTCATTCATATCACATAATGGACCCCGAAATGAAACTATCTGAGCCACGGAGGACACCATTTTGCTTTCCACCATAAACTACTGCTACAAATGGCCGTTTTTGCCGTTCGACGGCGCGCACTCCCACTGGAATTTAGGAATGCATTCTGCAGGAATTTTTAAACGGATGTCGCTCGCGCAGAGTGACGCGGAGGAATAAAAGAACGCAGCCATAGAGACCACGACAAGCAGAAACTAGCCGTTTCTGAGATTTAATCCATTCAATAGTTTAGTGCATTACAACTAAATCACCCAAATGATTGAAAGACATTAAAAAAAATTTATATAAAAATATTTCAAAATTACTTTCCTCCCCTTTAACCATTGTTTTTTTTACAATTTTTTAAAATAAAACAAACTGAAAATGGTGTATTAACAACAATAATAACTTTTTTTTTATAATTACCTTTTCCCATGTCATCAAATATTGGAACTTTTAAATCTGCTGGACTGGGATCAGTACCGTATTTGAACTTATGTAATTTCGCTCTTTATGAGAAAAGAAAAAATATATATATATAATAAAACAATTAAAAATCATCATCCTAAACTACTAAAACTTGAATAGAATATTTTACTCATTCACCTTTCTTGTTTGAGAGCATACTCCAACATTTTTATCCTTCTAATGAGATCATGTTTTAAATTTTCTTGACCCTTTCTCTCTCCTTGCAGAAAAGCTATCCGTGCCTAAAAATATAAAGGTTTATTAATTTCCTTTTAAATTCTCAAGTAAAAAGATTATCTCATTAGCTTTACTGTCGCATAAAACATTCATGTTTTAAATCTATCGTTGACCCTATTCTCTCTCCTTGCAGAAAAGCTATCCGTGCCTAAAAATATAAAGGTTTATTAATTTCCTTTTAAATTCTCAAGTAAAAAGATTATCTCATTAGCTTTACTGTCGCATAAAACATTCAGTTCTTAATCTATCGTTACTATATTATTAGATAAAAAACATTAATGCTCATTAGCTTTAATGGTTTTTAGCTTCGACACTCGCACAAATTCGATCATTTGAGATCCGTGAACCAAAATATGTGATGATGAGTACGTGTATTAAGATCCGGAATCTTTCTCAGCCGTACTGATCTTAATACACTAAACCAACGGTTTCCAAAGTGTGCGCTGCGGCGTCCTAGGGAGCCATGGCTTCCTCGCAAGAGCGTCATGAAATATAAAATTTTTATAATTTTATTTCCACTTTCAATCCAATGTGATAAGATGTGACATCTAGCAGACCTGGTGTAAATCATTAACTCAGTAATAATGGTGGCACATATAATCGCAAAATGTAAAAAGCCTCATACCATCGCAGAAAAACTCATTCTATCGGCTGCTGTAGATATGGTGAACATTACGATCGGCGAGTCTGCTGGGAAGCAGCTTTAAAAGTGCCTTTGTCCAATGACACCATCAGTCGCAGAATACAGCACATAGTGAAGGTGTTAGAATCCAATGTTCAGTTAATTGAAAAAATAAAAGGGAAGGAATTTGGGTTGCAGCTGGATGAGGACATAGATAATAATCATAATGCTCACTTGACTTGCTATGTACAATTTACAATAGTAGTAACATTGTAGAAGGTCTTCTACAACCTCTTTTGTAAAAGTATCACTGATGACTTGTTTGAGATGCTTGATATTTTTATATCCAAAAATAATTTGGAGTGGACCAAATGCATTGACATCTGTACTGATGGTGTTTGTTTTATGTCTGGCTGTTATGAATGGAGGATTGCAAGCACTTATATGAAGCAAAGTCCCCGATGCCCTGTGGATCCATTGTGTTATTCACAGGAAAGCACTCGCATCAATATATCTGAGTTCTACATCGAACCAGGCCTTCGAATATGTAGTGAATGAAGTTAACTTTATAAATACTTGGCTACTGAAGGCAAGATTTTTCAAAATCTATGTGAGGATAGGCAATCAGAACACGTCTTTGTTGTACTACAGCACTTCGTGATGGCTCTCATGGTAATGTTTTGTCTTGTACGTTTGAACTGCAACAGGAAATTTATATTTCTCTTAAAGAGGAAGACCACAAGTATATCGAAAATTTTGTGAATGAAGAGTTTTTGGTAAAACTAGCATATTTATGTGATAATTTTGAAAAGCCAAATGCTCTGAATCTCTCCCTGCAGAGAAGCAACTTGCACCTTTTAAAGTCAATTGAGAGAATTTTGGCTTTTATAAAAAAAAAAATTAAAACTATGGAAAAGAAAAATAAATGAAGATGAAGGAAATGAATGTTTCTCCTTGTTGCAACAGTTTTTGACCTCCAGTGGAGTTGATTTCTCTCAAGCTATTTCTGAAGAACATTTATCACAGCTTATCACCTGGTTTGAGAAATTTTTTCAAGATGATATCGATAAATTTGCATGGATTCAAGATTTATTTAATGCCGGTGCTCCATCTGAATTTACTGCTGCAGAAGAAGAGAGTCTTATTGAGTTGTCTTGCGACAATACATCGAAAACAAAATTTAGCAGCATGGAATTAACTGAATTTTGGATATCAGTAAAAGATGAATATCCCTTCTGAGTGGTAAAGCTCAGAGAATCTTAATTCCATTTGCGACTTCTTATTTGTGCGAAGCTGAGTTTGTTGCTGTGATAAAAACTAAGCGTTGCACGAAAATCAATGTGGAGAAGGAAATGAGTGGCTGTGTCCAGTTTGATTCCAAGATTTGAAGGAATGAGCAATGATCAACAGGCTCATCCATCCCACTAATTACAGTAGAGCGTCGTTTATCCAAAAGCCGATCAACCAAAGTGATTAATTTGTAAGAAAAACCTGCCTTAATTCTCCTTGGAACTCTTTCTTTTAGAATATGTTAAATTCGAAGAACAAATGAGTCACAAAAACTCTACAAATGCTACTATATAGAAACACTAGCAACTCTTGTCATTGTGCGCAGAATCATCATCAATTTCATCATTATGCATTTGTCATTCATGATAAAATTAACGAAGGATTAAATAAGTTAACAATAATTCCAAAAGATTAAAGAGATTTTAAATAAATGCAGCAATCAATTTGACTTGTCAAGAAGGGCTGTAGAATTACAATACAAGGGTGGAGTTAAGAAACCCTCTGTGCAACACCTGCTCAAAACTGTGCTATACCAAAAATGGATTCCTGTACAGAACTGTTAAAATTAAATCACTAATTGAAAGTGTATTAAATAAAGACTACTCAATATAAGATTAAACAAATGTAACAAATAAGATATTTGACTTATAAAGATATTCGTAGATGTTAAAACATTAAAGACTTTTTCTTTAATAAGATAAAATCATAACTATTTTTAACAATTTCAATAGAAAAAAAATACTTCCATTGCACTCTTACTTCAAGGAAGAAATAAGCAAGAGTGACAAAACAATTTCAATTTTTCCGACAGTCTTTCGTCGTATCTTTCGTATCTCGTCGTACAAAACGATATTAAAATTAGTATTAATTATTAATTAATTAAAATTGTACAAATAGGAAACAAGTATAAACAGAAAATTTGATTGATTCTTCAATCCGCTGTTTGCTTCACTTAGTATGAAAAGCTTTGCTAATCAAGAATAACCTCCCTTTTTATATAGGGCTAATTGATAGTGTTCTTACAAAGGGACGAGCGAATCAATTTATTTGAAGAATAAATATATGCCAACTTACACAAAGAAATGTAGATACGTTAAAGGATAACAGTTTTTTTCAAATTGTAAAAATTCTATTCATACATAATTCTTTAAAAAACCCATATATAAATATTTGTTAAACATGAATAATTCTTCTCTCAAAAAATCTCCAATGCTAAAGATGTCTTCAACAAAATGCCTTTCAAGTTCTTTCTCCACTCTTTCCTATTCAAAGTATTACTCTTAACGTCGTGAATGAAAAAAAAAGGCTACAGAAGTCTCACTTTATTCTAATTCTTTCGTTCTCTTTCCCCTGTTTCCCAATCAAAATAATAATATTTCTTGATGTTTTCTTCCCAAATATTAAAAATGTTAATTTATTAAATTTTAATGTCCTAGAATTAATCACTACACAATATTTATAATGGAAAGATTATTGCAGGATGGGACAGACTGTGGTAATTTTGTTATATGTGTGAGTATTTATGCTATAAGAATTTTATCAGTTATAATACATCATTTTTCTTCAAAAATGAGCATCTGTGTAAACAAAAGCAAACTCTCTGTAGCCTGGATGACAAGCGAGAAAGTTGGGGAAAGACAGGAGTAATCTACGAATTCAATAATCGGTCGCACACATTTTTACTCGGACGGAGATCGTTTTCCAAAGAGTCGTGAGATTCGAGGTCCAAGTTCCAAGCAAGTTTAATGGAGTTCTATTAGTATTGTATATCATAAACAAATTCCAGCACTAACCATTATGTCGAAGCGCTCCGCACGGTTCAGAAGTACTGCTACTATATAAAGTATTTGGCAGAAAAGCACTCAACTGTCTGAGGAATGCAGTCATTAACTTCTAATTAAAAAATTTTGTTAATGTTACCTATGGTCCCAAGATGGCGGCTCGTCTCCGATTCCAGCAAATAGAAGAAGGGAAACAGTGGGGACGCACGTTCTAACCTAACCCATTCTAATAAATTACCATAATTATTACCAACAAAATTATTAGAATAGGTTAGGTTAGGTTAGGTTAGGTTAGAACGTGCACCCCCACTGTTTCCTTACTGGAATCAGATGAGCCGCCATCTTGGAACCATAGGTAACATTAACAAAAAATTTACTACTTAATACCATTTTCATTTAAACAGGAAAAAAATTTAAATTTTGTAGCTCATAAACCCACACCAAATTAGGAAAAACAAACATAAAAATAAGTAAATAAATTAGCTTTATTTGCCACTTCATACAAAATGTCGCCTAAATGGGAGGAGAAAAAACAGCCCAAGTTCAACCGGATATTTTTAAAGGACAGATTCTAATCGATCCAACACCTGCACACAACACGTGTACGTAGGCAGCGTGGGGGGTGACGTGTGCGTGTAGAGAATTTTTCACACCCCTCCGAAACTTTCCGCTGAACACCGATAAGGTCGACTACACTCGTAAATACGTGCCAAATCTCGTAACTGATAACTTACGCAGTTGCTAAGTTATTAACGAGTTAGTAAATGAGGATGCGCTTCCTGAACTGATTACTTCCGCGCGGTCCGACGTCACCTTGTTCAAGGTCTCCCTACCAATCTGTAACAGTGTTATATATATATGTATATTTATTTACGGTACGTTGCACTCACTTCGAGAATAATACAAAAAATTCAAACTGCGTATACTTAGACATCGATCGAAACGGAAGCGTAACTAACAGCACACAATCTAGGTCAACGAGTGGGAGAATCGAAACCAGAATGGTGGCTAGTTCCTTTGTTTTTTTTTCTTATTTTTCCTCGCCGAATATACTTCGAAACCGCGAGAAATTAGCCGAAAATGTATTCGAATACACGCAGAAAGATACAGGAATGTACGAAAACTTGTGTTATTTTCCGTTCGGTGTTTGCAGAGGAACGAAAACTGATGCGAATTTCCGATTAGGAATGCGCTAAAGATGTGAGAATTGGCTGATAATTACGAATTTTAACGAAAAATTCCACCGATATTCATAAATATCCATAGACCGGTTAATGTAGCTTAGGTGCCAAGATGGCGGCTCGTCTCTGATTCCAGCAAGGAAACAGTGGGACGCACATTCTAACCTAACCTGACCTATTCTAATAAATTACCATAATTATTAGAATAGGTTAGGTTAGGTTAGAACGTTCGTCCCACTGTTTCCTTGCTGGAATCAGAGACGAGCCGCCATCTTGGCACCTAAGGTAACATTAACCCATAGACCAAAGGCGAAACGGCATATAAGCTGTACGTAAGTCGTAGCACACGGTTTAATTTCATGTAATTCACGTAAAATCTGATACGTGTAGTCGTATTTAACGTTATTCGCGCTCTTAACCTTTGTTTTTACATTCGCTAAAATGCCTTAAATATACATATTCTACTGTAAAACTTAGCGTGAGCACGTAAAACTGTAAAGGTAACGTCGCGTGAACGTCGCAGGTTAACAACTAATTACCTTATTTCTTGACGTTTTTTAAAAAATCTGTAGAGATGTGAAACATTTACGTAGAAAAAGGTCTATTTTTACAGTTTTCAGATGACGTCAGTCGCATTTAATCTGTGAAAATCGTCGATGGTTTCCCTTTCTCGACTGCACTTCCTGAAAACACCGCATTAAAAACGCATTGTTCCTCTTGTTAAGCCCTTACTAATGAGTTGATTCACGATACTTTCGACTGCTTACTCATTTCGTCTGTTAAATTTCCGCAAACGACAATACGTTCGGCGAACATTCACACGAAACACCACTACACAGTTTTTAACTTGGTCTCCTTTTTAGAATCCTAAAACACTGGCTAGAAACGGGTTTAGAACGTTCGGTAGATCGCGCACCCCCGCTTGGGAATTCAATGTTTATCCCTATTACACTAAATTTATCTCATATTGCGAGAGAAGTACGTTATAAACGAGCAACTTGAGGCGATTTCACGGCGTAACGTTACGTTTCTATGGAAGTAACGTGTTCGGAATGTGCAACGTTATTTCATTTTTAAAGCCGGTTCAAAATTCGTGGCAGTTATTTGAACTCTGCAACTAATTATTTTCAGATTAAGTCAACTTTGCTATGCTGGAGTTAATCAGCGAAACTTCTAATATAGTAATGCTTTTTCTTTTGTAAATATTATACAGATTCTTTTTTTAATTTTTGAAACATTAAGGATGCAAAAATTAATAAAATTCCCGAAACTTTTGCTACTTTGCATATACGGTCATCTTCGTGTAAACAGGAGAAGAGGTGAGAAGAAAAGTCACTTTTTAGGTAAATTCTATGAAGTATTTCTTATATAATCATGTTTTATTTAACGTAGATTCTATATAGAATTATTTTTAACCATTCACTTTATTATTTTACTGTTTATAAAAAATGCCAGCAGGTACAAACGCACAAAAATATAATTAAAATGTGTTCTTTACGAGATGTAATGACTTATTTCGAGGAAAGCTGGAGTTTCCTCCGCATTTCTTCGTTGGGATAACCGACGACACTCAAAAGTGGGTGAATAACTGATTGGAAGATGCTTCTAAGCATTAATTAAAAGCATAAAGATTGTCTAGAGCAGGCCTGGCCACTTTGATCACGCGTAACCTTACGGTGGGCCACAATTTAGGCAAACGTGCTTTTAAAAAAGTAAAACAAATACGAGTAAGATTTTATTGTTATACCGAGAGTTCGTACTCACACTCGTGTATTTATAACGACGACACGGGCAAATTTTCATTTATTTAATTGTTTTGGTATACACATAACGGCAAACAAAAGTTTTAATAAATATATAATATCGCTTAGCGGGCCACACAATTTAACGCGACGAGCCGCGGGTTGGCCGGGCCTGGTTTAGAGAAATGCAGCATTTGCATTACTCTAAACCAGGAAATTTTGAAAAATCTTGCATAAATATGAGAACACTTTACAGAGGGGAAGTCGGAATTAATCTCAAAGTTTTCTGAATATCGAACATTATATTCATTACAAGACTTATATCTTATTCTTTGGCTAAAGATATGCATATTTCCTTTTTCTTTTTACAAATTCTATAATACAGTAGACCGCCGAACTAGAAATCTAGGTGGTGTCTGAACGGAGATAATATAGTGTCTTGTTAATTTCTCATTATACAGTTCACCTGGATTCTAATGCCAAATATTTAAGAAATTGAGAGAGACGTACATTTGGTGTTCCATTTTCAGAGCAGTTTTCGACAGTGTTTTGATTAAATGCCAATTTAATTCTATCTGTTATTTATCCGTTTTAAATGTAACCTTTTTATAATTTGTAATTTCGGCTTCTGACGAGGCTCCCGTTTACTGCTCGCGTAATCTAGTTTAATCGTCCGATCCACTTTGCATAACTCGACTCCATTTTTCATTAAAACTAAATTATAAAAACATTAGAAGAGCTTTTTAACCCAGTTTAACGGGAAAGTTGTCACTCGAAGGTTTTATAACTTCTCTAAAAGAAGAACGATAGACCTATTTTCCCAAAACCTACGCGTTAAATAAAATCATCTGCGCCGAGGAATAGTTAATAACGTGCAAATTTTTGCATAAATTACAAGTTAAAAATAGAAAGATTTTATATTTGTTATACTGTAGATTAATAATAATATTTTACTTCATATTTAACATAACCGGTTTTTAAATAAATAAATACTTCTTAATGATGTTTATCATCTCGTGTTCTGAAGGTCGTAGAATATATAAAATTCGTTCAAAGTATGCAATGACAGTCCATTGTATAATTACTCCACGTTTGCTGATTTAAAGTTCACTTAATACAGATTAGTAGTATTTATCATTTAAAACAAAAATATGCTGTCATAATTAATCTGCTGATCACAGATAAGCTAATTAAGTATATTATCATCACTATGGATTCTATAAATGGCAAGAGAGAGAGAGAGAGAGAGAGAATGGGAAGGTCAAGAATACAATTCTGCAAATACATCAGGAATGCTGCTATCTCTCAATAATCCTGTCATTACAAATAGTAGCATATAATTAGCACATTTTTATTTTTATAATTGGACTTGTCACAACAAATTGCATAATGTATATTATTTTCCTTTGTATTATACGAATTTTAAATCGGTAAACATGGAATAATTGTGTGGTGAACTCTCATTTTATACTTTGATCAGATTATGCATTTTTTAATCTTAATTTGTAGGGTATAGCAGCAAGAACAAGTTCCGTATTAGTATGTAAAGAATGTAATTTGTATGAATTTGATATGAAATGAACAAATCTCTAAGATGTTGCTATATACTGTCTTTAGATATTTCAGAGTCTAGTTTAGATAATGTATTGCTTGTAATTATTCAATGACCATAATCATGTATCAATAGCAATAATCCTAACATGTTTATATTCCAGATTCTGTTTTACGAACACTGCAAAAACACTAATACGTTTCCAAGTCGTGTCGACGCTTTAATGATAGCCGAGAAATTATTATTAAGCATTTGAGCTATTCAAAATTAAACCTTTCGTTAATTAATCTGAAAAATCAGAGCTCGATTTGCAGTTGCAACCCTGCGCCATAATACGAAAGAGGACCTTCCTGCAGCACCAAATAGAAAATTCAAAAGCTGTATTCCAAGTTGTAGTCGCATAGAATGAGGCTTTGTGTGTAAATACGGCCCTATAAAAAATTCTAAACAAAATCCTATTCGATTTACAAGCTGAGGAATAAAAATCAAACTCTTCTATCATTAAAATAAATTAATAAATAAAAACTTTTAAAGTATATTTTTAAACAAAAATAACAGCTTTATAAGAGTTCATCTTTCAGAACTATTTTTATGATTTAAATTTAGGTAGGAACAAGTAAGTGTACTTCATAAAAATCTCACATAACTTGTCATCGCTTCTACAAAATATTCTGTACGCAATGATAAATTTATCACCAAAAATACGGCCGTAAACATATCGAATGAATTCAGAAAATTATTTTTAAATTGGATCAGAGCGTGCATAATAAATTCAAGGTTAAACAATTATCAATAATCGCTCTAAAAGCAAGACTATTTTTAATTCCGAGAATATTGCTCATTTAATCGCAAAATCTGGAAACGATTAAATTGATAAAGCTCGGATTTATTTATTTTTATATATATAAAAAAATTCTCTCGTTAGTTTTCTGCAGAAATAAATGTAAAGATTTGATGGAAATTTCGGTTTTATGAATGTAAAATTAGAAATTCGATACAATAATTTATAACAGAATAAGTAAAAATTTTATATCTAAATGACTCTTACAGAATTCAAAATATCGGCATTTTCAGATAAATGGTATATTTTATATTATAACTTTTTTAATTTATAACAAAATATTTTATGTTAATTTCATGCGGATTTGTTTTGTCAAAACTAAGGCATTAATATAAAAAAAAACAGAGATAAATATATTATCTCTGTTATAAATATATTTATATATTTATACATTTATAAATTAGGGGGACTGTTGGGACTAGAAGGAATAGATTAGCACTGCACGATGTCTGTAATTCTATGGAATCATTCAAATAAGTACTGTACTTCTTTCAGAGGAATGTGTTTGTTCCAGTGTCGGGCAAGAATGAGCTCCAAAGAAAACTCAACATTAACTAAGTCATAAATGAATGGCATTCTGAACATTTACCATATTTTTTGTCTCGTAAGACACTTTTTTGTACCTAAAATTTATCTGAAAATTAAGATGCACCCTATAAGCCAAATGCATCTTATACTGTGAATAATATTTTCCCCTCAAAAATCGACGTGAAACATGTGATGCATCCAATACAATGGGGTGCTTGTTATGAGGCAAAAAGTATGGTAATCTGAAGTTATTTATGTAGCAATATGAACTGGCCTCATCAGTTCATACTAATGTACAAATAACATGAAATTAAGCATTCCATACTGTAAGCATACATTATATTATTAAGTAACCTTTACTCCTATGAATTGTATATAATTAATTAAAGAAATAAGTAATGCTCTAGTTAATTTCTAATTTTCCTCCTGAACAGGTTTTATATTCATTGTGACCGTCTGACTCTTTGGGGTTCAAGAAATATATATAAAGAATATAAGAAACTAAAAAAATCTGAAGAACTTTCAGAGACAATTTCCTTATAAACTTTCATACAGAATTACAAGTACATCTTCATTTGAATCGTCACTGCTTCTTAAATTAATAATAAACTTAATCATCATACATGATATCATTATTAATTTAACTCTTGAAATAGAAAGCAAAGTCATTCATGATGTTATCTATAAGGATGCATCTTATGATATCATCAAAATGTAAATGTGTAGGCATATCATATACATAGTTTCTATTATTCTCTTTCCATCTACGGTATATACACGAGTAGACAGATGAACAAAATCAATACTGTCTACCTTTGTTTATATAATACTTTCATTGCTTTCTAATTATTTTCGGTATTTTATATATGACATGCTCAGTCACAGTATGGATAAATGACGTATCAGTTTTTGCATCAATAAGTGCACTTTCGTATGCTTACATAAGATATTACTTGCATGATGTTGAAATTTTAAAATTTTCTTAAATTTAGACATTATAGTGGTAGAAAGATTAATAGAGGTTATCATTATCATCTCCTATGCCTATAGTTTGTAATCACACCTTCATCCACCAATGATAATTGAATTGAATGCATAAATCTACATATATGAAAATACATCCATTTATAAGTTCCACAAATTTTTTGTAATTGGAGCTGATACTGCGCATAAAGTTACTTGTCTACCACCGTTGAATACGATAATATAATAAAGAAATGTAATAAGATGAAGAAATTGAAAAATAATTAAAACAACGAGTACTTATACTTGTGAAATTGTTATTTTCTCATTTTTATCTTTATTACAGACTAATAATATTAATATTAGTTGTCTAATCAATGATACTCCTGGTTCTTTCAGAATTATGGATTTAATGTGCTGAAATGAGATTCTGATTTGTCGTCTTGATGTTCCGAGTTAGCCAGACACAATAATGTAGCCTTCGTGCCTTGGGAGATCATACTAGGGAAGATGTTCCATATTACTTTATCTGCATTGTCCATTCATTCTCTCACTAACTCCTGGCTGCAACAGAAAAGCTGAACTTCTGGTTGAAACAGACAGTCTAATATGTAAGAAAAGGAAGGAAAGAATGTATTCTTTTTAAGCTATATTTACTTCTAGTCATCAACAAATATTTTTTCAAAAATCTCTCTTTAAAAGTCAATGCTCATCATAAAGTTAAGGTGCAATATCGTACTTAAAATTGCAAAATTACTATAAATTTTAAAGACACTTAAAAAAAAATGTACAAAACTGGATTCTTGTTCTGCTCAACAATCTGCATATAATTACTATGATCATTGAATGTATAGATTGTACAGTACATTCACTTAAAAATGCATCCTTATTTGATGTTTTTATTCATTTATTACTCGAGGGATCGGCATTCGACAATCATCTGGCTATCAGCTGTGGTCTAGTATCAGCCTACCACCCTAGATATTTAGGTTGAATCTGTTCTATACTCCCATAGGTCAGGAGTATCTGTTCCCATTTATCATCCATACTAACTGATTATGCTGCAAATTAGACCCATTCGTAAAGGGTAAAACCATGGCAAGCCTTATAACCTTACTACTACTATTTGTCACATTGACAAATAGTAGTAGTAAGATAAACAAATAAAGATTATTAACTTGATACAAAAAACTTTATTGCTATTTCAGACACATTAAAAATTATAGAATTGCACCTAATAATACTAGAAAATTCCATCAAGCAAATTAAGCATTGACAAATAACAAGATTCAACCAAACTAGGTAGAAAGTCTATGTCAAATTGAAAAATATAATACTATCAGATAAATTTCAGCTCTCCACTCAACTTTTTATGAGATTTTAGATATTCGTAACATACACACCTTATAAATATTTGTTTTGAAATTGTTTATACATTATAATCTACAAGCAATGTAGAAAAATGCATTTAAATGTCTAAATTTTACAGAATATATCACATAAAGTTTAAGCATACAAATATTGCTACAAACTGAAGTTTTGTTTTGCTTGTAGGTTTGTTTTTTAAATGTACAGACATAACCGTCACTACTAAGAGCCATCTAAAAACCTCAAATATTTTCATTTGTAGTTTTGACAGGAATACACTGAATTCTGTCCCTCACTATCTATCCCCACTCTTGTCCTAAAATGCAGAATATTTTCAGGAACCAAAATTTCCCTGAAAATTATTGCACACAAAATAAAACAATATTTTGGAAAATTCAAATTAAATCATACGAATAATTAAATAGGTCTACTAAATAATTTTCCATGCAACAGTAAACTAAGAAAATTAAACACATACCATCGCAAAACAATAATATTATTACACTAAACTAATAAATTAGTGTAAAACTTCTTTAAATTAAAAGAACACCTTAATTCAAGCATAATCATAGGATAACATACAGGGATCTATACTTAGCAATCATTTCTTTACAGCCTATATTAACAAACTCCTCTCTAGCATCACTACCTCATTTATAAATGCATATGCCAGTAGTTCCCAAACTTTTTTGATTCTAGGCACCCTTGCTAAATGCAGATTTTCCCAAGGCAGTCCTAGTCAAATTCTAACATTATAAAAATTTTATAACATTTCATGGTGCCCCCGTGAGGAAGCCGCGGCGCGGCGCATACTTTTGGAAACAGCTGGCATATGCCGATGATATAAAAATAGCTAATAGTTGCCAATAAACTCTATAAAAAGTTCTCGATCATATAAACAAGTCATTTAAATTACTAAACCTTTTAATAAACCCTAGCAAAACAAAAGTTATGTTTTTTAGTCTTGTTAGAAACCCTCCCAGTAATATTTTTTTCTTAATTTAATAACCGGTGCCTAGATATTGTTATTGAATGTGACACTGAGATCGCAGACATTAGAAGCAGACTTTCTTTTAACCTACATATAGAAAATCGAATAAAAAAGCTATCCATCCGATGTGGAATGCTTTGGCAAAATTTTAATAACATTTCAAATGAAAACCCACTCTGTGCTATTTTTTTCACTAACATCCAATCTTTAATTGATTAAGTTTTACCCATATGGGCTTTGGCTCATGCATCAGTATTAAATAAACTTAATCAAGAGCTAAACAAAGCTTTTTTATCCTCAACAAACTGTTGCATCTGCCATCTACTAACTCTTCTGGTGTTGCGCAAATCTGTCTCGGCCTTAACCTATTCCAATGTATAGATTACTTTGACTGTATCTATACATACAAATATTTTAGTGGCTTTCTTCCTGCTTATTATACCTTTATCCATATTCCTACATTCAATAGTAGATTATTAACCTGTATTCATAAGCCCTACTGCCTCCCGAATGTAACAATTAGAGCCTTCTTCTACCACTACCAAAAAACTGCTATTGAGATCAAAGACAAATTGTTCCTTGACTTCTATAAATTCAATCATTTGTAAAAAGATAATTTGGAGTAAAGTATCTTTCTTTGTTGTTTTATTATTGTTCTGTTATTCTCGCATTGTTTTTTTCACTTTAGTGTTACCACGTATTGTTTTTTAATTAATCGGAATTGTTGTAATGGGGATTGGCAAATATTGCCCGCAACGCATCGCCAAATTCAATGTAATAAATAAATAAATAAAATTATAAACTTGATGTAATACATTGATTAAAAGAAATTAAATTAAAGCTGTCCGTTTCACCTGTAATATCTCTACCATTGATATTCCTCATTTATGGATAGAATTATTTAAGCAATTCACTTTATAGATGTTCTAAAGATCTTTACACTTGGGAGTTATATTTTTGTTGATAATTTCACATATATCGCATTATTATTATACTGTTGTAATTTTCAGTGAATACTTAATATTCCAACCTCATGCGTTAACTTAATTTTAAAAAAAAATGTTACATTTATGTACTATTCTTATGTTTAAAGTGTGTGTTTGATTTTTGCCTGATGAGGAAGGCTGTATGTCTTCAAAAGCACTCACAATTTGGTTAATGTTACCGTAGGTATCGAAGGTGGCGGCTCATCTCTGATTCCAGCGATTCCAGCAAGAAAACAGTGGAACGCAAGTTCTAACCTAACCTAACCTATTCTAATAAACTACCATAATTACTAGCAACCAAATTATTAGAATAGGTTAGGTTAGGTTAGAACGTGCGTCCCCACTGTCCCGTCTTCTGATCGCTGGAATCGGGGACAAGCCGCCATCTTCGATACCTAGGGTAACATTAACCCACAATTTTTAAAAAATACATGCTTTTTAATGCTGCTTAGGTGAGATTTCTCTCCCATATAACATTCCCGGTGTGAAGTGAATATTGTTTTTTGTCAATTGTCAGACTCATTGCCAATACCACAAATGACCCTTTTTAATTTAATGCAGGATGCTAATTAACAGACATCTAAAAATGCAAATTTTCTTAATGAAGATAATAGTAAAGTAATTTTTTAATGAAAAATTATTAAAGAAATTTACCAGTTTTTTGCAAAACAATCAACTTTTTTTTTAGAGTTTTTCATTATTATTATTATTATTATTATTATTATCATATGACTATATTTCTACCAGTATGACATTTTAAAATACTGTATATTTTAATTAATGCCAAACAATTGTCAGCTTATATCAAGCTACATTAATGCTACTATTAATAATTAATTATTAACAATGGCATTATACGGCCCAATATAATCTGGTGATTGTTTGGTTTTAATTAAAAAATTAGATTTTTAGATGTTTATATTTACATATATTATTAATATTTTATAATAAATATACAGAAATATGAAAAATAATATTTATAAAATTACGATAAAATATCTATTTAGCTATTTAATGTCTACTGAGATGCTACTCCATTTTATTGTAATGTTTTTGCAACTATTGATGTAATATTATTTTTTCTACCTCAAATTTCCCCGAGACTGCTTTAGTTTTCCCCGAACTTCATTTGTACAATCAAATATATTCTGATCCCTTACTATCAACCTGGCCAAACTCATGACGGACATCAAAAAACAGGTCCTCTTAATGATTGAAAGGTAGAGGGTTAAAGAAAAAATATATAGATAAATAACAGTAATTAATTTCACTCAATTACTGTGGATTATTTTCATTTTTTTTTTAATGTAGTACAGGAAAATAGTAAACTTTTGCATTATTATTAAAACTGCAGAGTGGGAAAGGAACTTCACTTTATTGTAACAAAATGTTAATTGGATTTTTAATTTCCAGATTAAACTTTATACAATTATCATCAAAAATAATTCAAATCAATATTTTAATATCTTAAAAATCATACATTCCAAATGGATGGAAATGAACAAACATAAAAGAAAGAAAGATTGTAAAAAAAACATAAATAAATTGTCTAAATGCTATATTAAGTAATTACATCTAATTGATAATATATCCTGGAAACAATCCATATTTAGGATATCTTATTCTTGTGTATTATTTCGAAATTACATACAACGCTACATAATGTCCGGAGAAAAATAAAAACAATGGTAAATGTAATCATCCTAACTTGCATATCAAATAGTTAATACTATTCTCTCTCTCTCTCTCTCTCTCTAAGAAGGAATACTTATATTTTTATTATAGATAAAAAATTATATACACAACAAAGCAACAGCCTGAAAAAATAACCATAAAAACTCCATACAAGTCAAAAAAACACTTATAAAAATGCTTGAAACGATTTTATATCCTGGAAGTTTTGATAAATACTATCAGTTGTTATTACAGATAATTTTATTTTCTTCTTTATATAAGTGAGATTTATTATTATTATTATTATAATTATACATTGAAAAAGATTCTCTCAGTCATAAATTAAAAAAACAAAGGCATTTTACAGACAAGAGAAAATTACCAACTAACATTTGCAGTGATAAGCATATCTTTAAGATTTATGAAAAGTTTAAGTTAAGCAATATCATATAATTTAAGAAAGTTCTTAAACTCTACTTATAATTTATTATTCTCGAATTTTCTTGACAAGAAAAAGTATGTATTTGCCTGAGAAAGTGGAACCGAATTACTCTTTCGTGTTAATGTGCATCACAGAGACAATAGCAAGGTTGAGGCTGAAGTTTTAAATGCGAAAACGTGTACGTCGGACATTCGGCGCCGCGTTCCCGTAAGCCTAGAAGTTTGACAATGGTGTTTGGAAAGTCGGTGGAATCGTGCTCGACATTCCAAACACCACTGTCAAACTTCTAGGCTTATGAGAAAGTGGCGCCGAAAGTCTGACGTACACATTTTTGCGTTTAAAACTTCGGCCTCAACCTCGCTAATATCCATAAAACTAAACTTATTAATAAACATGCTTATTTTGATAAAATTAAGTCTTGATAACACTGAAACTATTAAGATGTTTGTTGAATTCAAGGCATTAATGAATTCAGAGTTGTGGAGAATAGTAAATTTTACTTAATAAAACTAAACTATGTTCTAAGTAGATAAAGAAACTTAAAGAATCCCTTAAAATGGGAAAAATAAATCAATCTTCAAATCGTAAAAGGCAAAGAATATCAGTATAATAGTTTCAAAAATATTGTTTTAATAGGAAAAAATAAAAAACCAGTATAAACTTTATGCATAAATCAAATATACATGAAAAGAATTCAAAATCCATCAAGTAAAATGTATCTTGACAACAAACGGGATTTAAGTCGTCTTTTGGTAACGGGCCGAATGCTTTAACCGACTAAATTGTTAGGCCACTGTCTATGGGTTTTGTAATAAAATTCTTCACAAGTGAAATAAATTTGAAGACAATACTTTAGTGGAAGAAAATAAATAAATACAGCAGCATTATAGTCTGTTAAAATTTATTGCAATTTGATTTATATGTTCTCTTGTCTCCATATAAACAGCATTCAAACAAACTTATTTTTGTTAGCATCTCTAAAGATGAGTTCAAAAGATTCAAAAGTACTAAGATGTTTATGTTTTAATATTTATTTTAAATTTCAGAAATCTGTCTTTACTTTTTCAATGCTTTCAGATTTGTTTTATACATATTTCCATTGGCTTTGGCATACAAATAAGACTATAAAACAATTTGGACTAGAGATAGGTTGTTAGGTTGACATCTCATGTTAAATGGTGGCTTAATTACCTACTTCTAGTCCAAATTACTTGGTATCTTCATAATTAATTATCCATAGCGTAGCCTAGTGAGAATTCAGCTGTATCGTTTGTTTAAGCCCAATTGCATTTAAATAATTCAGTAATTCAAAAATACACAACTTTATATCAAAAATTAGTTTTAGACGCATCACTGTTCTGTACGTTATGTGAATCTATTTTTACAAACAATCAACATAACATGTATGTGGTAGGGCCTTGCAAAACTGCAAGTGCCCATCTACAAAATAACTGTATTTTGTTCCTCCTTACTCAGTGCCATACTTTTACCTATAAAAGAATAAATAAAGATTAATGTAACTTCTATAATTCCAGACTTACGAGATGTGAGGTTTAATATATATATAAAACAAGTCATACGAGAAGAAAAGCTATGAATTTTTTCTGATAACTTTTCAATTAATGAAACTGGAATAAGACCACAATATCTAAATCTTCAGAATTATAACAAAGACAACAATTTTCTTTTTAATCATACTTATATGCACATTTACAAAGCTTCATATCCAAAAATGTTCATATCTTTATCATAAAAGACCGTGGGAACTAAAGTCATCCTAGCCGGCAATACGAGTGACTAGTATGGTTATACATAAATTAATAGTTCTGGAAGCAAAAATTGGACAGAGGTCCAGGTAGTGTAATTGGCGACACATCTGCATGGTAGGCAAGAGTTGAAGGTTCGAGTCTTGCTTCGAGTCGATTTTTTTTACCCAGAAATTCTAAATTAAATTAAATTTATTAAAATTATCACAAGATAGAAGCCTAACATTACCTCTTGTTAAATTACTTCATATCTAATTCTTAAAATTAGCCTTATTGTAGTCTGATAATACGGCAGTTTGATTTGATTTCCATTGGGTTTATATACCAAAAATTGAACATTTACAAACGTTAATGATCGTAAAACACAAATTCAGTCTGTACACTGATTCACTACATTCTAGTCCATAAATAATTGTAAACGTTTGATTTTTTGAATATAAACCTGATGATTAGTAAAAAATGATTGAAGACATTAGTTTTTCTAGTTGAACAGACCTTTTTGCTGCCATTCAAGGTTGTCTATGGTTGAGTATATATCGTAGCAACACATTTTTGAGTAGCGTAAGCAGGGTTGCCAAAGAGTCGGTTAGCCACGTTCCAAGTACATTTGCAAATATAAATCAAACTGAATTCGTATCAAACAAGGATATCATTTTGAAAAATTTTTTAATTAACAAAGTATTTGATTAAGATGGAAATTTAATTTTTACAATTGTAAACCGACTTTATTAAATTTTCCCTTGATTCTTTACATTTCACAGATAATTAAACATTCTAATTTATGACAATAATAACAATCACGTATAAAATTGTTTCTTCTGAAGGAAATTTATATAAACCACTTACTGCATCTAGTTTTAGAACTGAATGCAAACCATAACGTAAACTGTCGATAATACACGTGTATGCTCGTTGTTTTGTAAAAGCTAAGATAAGAAAAAACAGGAAAAATAATTAAAATTTAAAATCAAATTTTATAAAAAAAATAAGTCAATAGAATAGGAAAAATTTTGACACAAATCAATTCAATCTAAATTTTCCATGTGTCATCAAACAATCAATCATTTGTAGAGAAGTAATTGATGTTTTCTATTGAGAATTAAAATTTCTTAGAAACTGAACAGTGAATAATTTTTGAAACATTATAATAATCTTTCAGTCTATTATTTAAAAATATAATAAGTCTGTATTATAACTGCTAATTTTGAGATAAGTTTAAGTAGGTTAAAGCATTATGATTACTGAACCATGCTAATCTAAATCAATGTCAGTTTAAATGTAAATGCACAGAAAGCATAGTGAATGTTTTCATGTTGTGATGTTACATATGATATGTTTAGTTCTTTTTAAAATTAACACAGCAGTTAAAATTCAAATAAAATATTGTGTTGCTTATAATACTGATTCATTGAAGTGTCTATGTTGCATTATTGCACACAATTAAAGTTACATTACTACACAGGGCTGTGGTGATGATGAAATTGCCTTATGTGCCAAAATCAGTGGTCAAAACATTCAAAAGGAGAATAAATAAATAAACAATAAAAATAATAAGCGAAATACAATAAAGCTCTCTACTGGAAACTGTTTTGGAAGCAGGGGTGACAAAAATTGGTTTTGCCTCAGGTACAAGTTACAATTGAGCCAATACAGTAGACCCCCCTATAACACAATAGATATGTTCCGTGTAGGGATTGCAATTGCTGGATCCCTCATCCAGCAATCCAGCTGGATCCAGCACATTCTTCGGCCTGCTGGATCCAGCACTTGGTGCTGGATCCAGCGCTGCGGATCCGCAAATACTCAATTAACTTTCTAAATAATTGCGCAAAAGTCTACGTCGTCGCGTTGCCGCTTTGCTAACTACTAGACTGCTACTAATTACTTACTCACTACTTTACTAACACTAATAATTAAATTACTTATAAATAAACTATACCTTAATCAATCCAACAAAATTTAATAAAATAATAACATATTCAATCGCTTTTAACGATCTTCCTCAGTTACAAAAAAATACAACATTAACTATAAAACATAAAATGTGTTTGGAATAAATGTAAAAAGAATAGTGCTTAATTACATTCCATTTTTAAACAAGATACATAGATGTACTGCCAGGTCTAATAATTTTCGTATTGTATACCGACGTAGTCCCACTGTTTTCAAACTTTTAAGAAACGATAAAAAGAAAGAGGATCGGAATTCAACAACGGGTATATATTCGGTGCCTTTACACAATCAACGTTTCAATTCCAAGCTTGTTTATGTGGGTGCAACGATGCGCAGTTTAAAACAAAGGCTCGAGAGCACAAATATACAATCAGTAAGAACCTTGACAACACTGCGCTGGCACCATACGCAAGACAGAAGGATGTTAACGTCCAATGGGATCAAGCGGCAATTATAAAAACGACGACGAATAGGCAAACGGTCAAACATCTTGAGAGATTGGAAATCTGCAAGGCGCACATGACAACTGGTCGTATAAACCATAGAGATGCGGACTCATTGTCTACCATGTGGAGATCCTTTTATATTAATTAATGTTATTAACGGACAATGCTGGTTTCGTTGGATCTTATATACAGGGTGTTTTGTTTTTGAACTGACGGTACTCAGAGACATCTGTAGAGCAATCTAACAGCCGGACTGTCGCCAAATTTGGAAGTGTGACTAAGGATGACATGGGAAAGAGATTCCGCGAAAAAAAAAGTAGTACCCAAATTTTCCGGTAGGGGTGGATTTGGCGCTGTTGTAGCAAAACAGCTAAGAATCTGCATAAAATCCAGCTGCAATTAACAAACACATGAATGAATAATCAGACAGAGGTTTCAGTGTAATAACGAAAGTTTAATTAATCAGCAAATAACCTTCTCCCTTCTTCAATGTGATCACCGTCCTGCTGGACAACTCATTGCATCCTGAACACCGTGTTCTCTATGGCCGAACGTAACATGTCCGCAGGAATGTTCATCACAGTTCGAGAAATGTTGTCCTTCAAAGTCATCAAGTTTGGGACACTAACAAGATAGACCTTGGACTTTAAGTAACCCCACAGGAAAAAGTAACATGGGGTTAGATCCGGGGAGCGAGGCGGCCCATGCAAGTGGAAAAAAGCGACTGATGACCCTTTCTTCAGTGAAGTGCTGGTAGCTTTTTTGCTACAACAGCGCCAAATCCTCCTCTACCGGCGAATTTAGATACTACTTTTTTCTTCGCGGAATCTCTTTTCCATGTCATCCTTGGTCACTCTCCCAAATTTGGCGACAGTCTGGCTGCTAGATTGCTCTACAGATGTTTCTGAGTACCGTCAGTTTAAAAAAACACCCTGTGTATATTTTTTCCGCTATTTATTTTGTTTATTTATCTATATTTTGTCCGTTTGGGCGTTTTCCGTTAATTTTCATACTTATTCCGAACACATTTTATGTTCTATATTTAATGTTCTATTTTTTTTGTAACCGAGGAAGATCGTTAAAAACGATTGAAAACGTTATTATTTTATTAAATTTTGCTGGATTGATAAAGGTGTAGTTTATTTAACTTATTCTACTTCCAGTACATAGTTTTATATACTTATAAATAACTACAGACTAATATGTAGAGCCTATATATGAAAACTGGTAAGACTGATAGCCACTTAGCCACTGATTATCCGTCCTTACATTATTATAATATATTACCGTATTTTACGGACTATAAGACACATTTTTTTCTTCGAAAAATTGCCTCCAAAATTCAGGTGCGTCTTATAATCCGTAGCGTCTTATAGTCCGTAAAATATGGTAATATAAATTAATCAGTAGAATTACCTTTGCTATCATTTAACTTAAAGATTACATTATAATTATAATCTAACTAAACATTTAAAGTTAATTATCTCTATCTCGAATGTTAAACCGAATCAAAGTTAAGTTTACTACCTAAATGTGTAAAAAGTTTTACTGATTTATAGTGACCAGTCTAAATAATAAAAGCTTTTTAAGTATTTTTAAAAAATGTTTTATTTCATTAAAAAAAAAAACATAAATTGCAGGATAGATAGATAGACAGATAACACTTTATTGCACCAAAAATACATCCGTGCTGGATCCAGCTGGAATGATTTCAATCCAGCAAAAATCCAGCTGGATTCAAAACACTGCTGGATTGCAATCCCTAGTTCCGTGTTATACGAATCTGTGTTGTATGAGTCACTTAAATACATGAGCCAATCACAGCCCAGCGCACGGGCTGTGATTGGCTCATGTATTTAAGTGACTCGTACAACACGGATTCGTATAACACGGAACGTATCTACCGTGTTATAGGGGGGTCTACTGTACTGTTACTACAAAACTGACTTAAAATAATACTAAAGAGGGATTAATCTTCTATTTTATAAAACATGGTTTTTGATTTAAATTTTTTCATTTTTGCCATGAAAATCCAAAATATTGCAAGATCGATTTGAATTTAAAAATTCAATAAAACTCTTCTTTGAAATTTTCGAAATATTTGTGAATTTTATAATTAGAAACAGTACCAAGTCAAAAGGTATTCCTGAACCAAATTTTTGCTAATTAAAACATTATATATTATAAAACATTCTTGATATGTTTTTAAAATATATAACGTGTAAATATGTACAGAGTGCAGCTGTCTTCGTAGTGTATTTTAAAACAGACATTATAAGTGAACATTGCTATTTATTTATTACACTCAGTGCCAAATAGTAGTGAAGTGAGTGGCATTTACCTATCTGGTTTTCAATACGACTCCTGGTCATCCATCAATGACTGTAAATTCTGGATTCTGAAGAATTAGGTTGAACATGATTATGAAAAACTGTTTGCATGCATTCAAATCTTAGACCTTAAGTTCACACACAACTTGCAGTTTATAAGGTATAAGTGAAGAAAGACCCTGATGCTAGATTTTCTGAATGAGCAATCTGAAATTTGCAGAGCTATAACATGTAGCCAAGCAGATCATGAGCTCTGTGTGATTGCAATAGTAATAGTTTTAATCATTGCTGGTGTCTGCACTATCCTTTCATTCTATCCTGATTTATGATTACAGATGGATGCAGTGGTCAAAAGGAATGGATCCAACTTGTAATGATGCAAGCATCTGGCATGTTTCCATGACAAACCAAGTTGAAATGTTGCCAGAATATATACTATGTAGCAACTGCACAATTGTTATTTTTATAATAAGTCATTACCATGAATGTGCTTTGTTCATGATCCACCTTTTCACATTGAATAAAGCGACAGCTCAAGGAGAACAGAGCGATACCATTAACAATTCAATAGGTATTAAACTTCGTGTCAATTAAATCAATAACTATGGTGTTAACTTTTCAGATCTCACAATTTTTAAGTCATGTGATTAGCAGTGAACCAAAATGTATCAAGAAAGTAATACCATTCTTGTATACATATGACAATGTCACATAAGTTTGCGGCATTCTATTAGCTAATAAATAAGCCATATTCAACATATTTGTCAGCACAAAGAACCAAGAATTTTACAATTATACGTACAGCAGTAACAATGATTTTCCTATTAGCATTATAAAATAATTAATTCAACCACATTTAGATAGATCCAAGGCTATATGTATGTCTTTGAAAAATAGATTACTGAAACACAGTTCTCAGTCACTGTCAAATATATAGGTACATTGTTAGCGCCAAACACTAGTGCAAGGAACTCGAGGTCGTGTGCCAGACGTTTACAGACCGTAATGCAGATTTTAGGATTAGATAAGAATAAAATAGAGAAGCTAGATAAGACGAGGATATACATGATGAAACTCACAAAACAAGAACAATTTTATTATATTAGTTGTATATTTAGATCATTAGATAAGAAAATGAAAAACATTTGAGTTTAGTTGATAAAGATATTAATGTAGTGAATACTGCTTTAGCCTACTGAAGGTTAGGTCATAGAATGGGGGTATTTTCAAAATCTACATATCTCCCAGGATATTTCAAGGCCAGGGTTTACTATCTTGCAACAGGAGATCAGTAGGTACAAATTGAAAGAAATACCTTAATTACTCATACACTTTACAAACTCTCAAAACTATTTATTGACTATTTATGGGTTACAGCTACAATAATTACTGTTTTCACAGTTAACCCAACTCAGTTATTATATTGTCATTTGTGTCTGCTATAAGAAGATCTTGACTACCATCTGGTTTAAATTCGTCACCTCTTTCCAAAAGAGAGAGGTTTGAACCAGGGTTTTCTTAATTACCCTTCAGCTGATAAGCTCTCAAACTTATGAATTTTCCCCCCATACTGAATATTCAAACATTTACAATTTTATTTCAAAAAACACTTCTTTGAAGTTTGAAATACCTTGGATGAAAGTGCTGTCTGACTCTAGACAAATTTGAAGAGATAAAAGTTTAGTTACTTCTTACTTGTCACTCTAAATTACATTACCCTATACAGTGCAGTACTTCAACACGTTTCTCATGATTTTCAACTTGGGGTTTTTTCTTTTCAACAGCACCTTTATTTCCCAAAGTTTAATCAAGGAAATACGGTAAATATATATATTTTTTCAAATTATAATTTTAAAACTTCAGTGAAGTCTTACAAGAATTGGACTGCAATTTTAGATATTGACATTAATCTGCAATGAGTGATCATAATTAAAATGTCCTATGGAGAAGTATGTAGCAGTCTAAATTCAACAAAATTTTATATGCTGATGTTTCCAGACATACAGAGGAGATTTACAAAGAAAAAACTTTAATTCCAAAACTTATTACAGAACTCGTGATGGTGCAAGTGAACAAAAAACCTCAATGCAATTTGTTAAAATGCAACTCTCAAAGCACACTTGCAGAATTGGCACCGTTTCCATGAAACAGCTTCAAAAGTAACATTCAGGCATGATCATGACTGTTGTTACTGATCTACAGTAACATGAATAATATTTCATATGCCATAGGCAATTTTATGGTCAGAAAATGACTAACATCATGCATATGCTACATACGTTTTGCCACCCAGTGCCATAAGTCCTGTAGTGGTAAATTTTGAAATTAAGTTTTTTCCCACAGAAATTTCTTCTGTATGTTGAGATATGTCAAACACAAAATATGATTGTGTTTAGGCTGTTATGTATCCCTCCAGAATGTTGAATAGGAATACTTTAATTATGATCACCTGGTATTTACTTAAAAGTTTTATTATTGTAATGTTATTGTATTTATATTGCATATTATATTCTAATATGTATTTATTACATATTTAAATATTGTGTAATTTTAAAATATCAATATTTGCTTTATGTTAACATCATAATCGACATTTGCAATTTCAAGCTGATGACGACCTAAAGTAGGTCAAAAACATTTCTGTTGTAATAAATTAATTTGGCATCTAAAGAAATCTGTTTCACTTATATAGTTTACAAATTAGTATTGGTTTTCACATAATACTCCTTATTAAAAACAAAGTAGGACTTGAATCCTGCTCCAGGCACATATGTTAAGGGATTCATTTCTTGTTTGCTTGAAGAAATAAGAAATCAATGTCTTAATATATAAGACAATGAGAAATCACTACCTTAACATTCGTGTCCAAAATGCCTCATGTCTTAGCAAACATTGCACTATATCAGCAGAATTTATTAAGGCACTGATTCCTAATTATTTATAATATTATGTTTCCTTAATTTAGTATAGGTTAAGTTATATCAACAAATTCAGATTCAAAATCTCAATGATTCAATTGTTATAAACATGATGTTGCATAATTCATTCTTATCAAGAATTTTATTAGAAATAATTGATTTTACTTAATTTTATTATTTAACTTAATGTTTTGCACAAAAATTGATATTTAATAACGTTCTTGACACAATTAAATTTGCCTATCCCTATCATAGATCCATCATTAACTTTTATATAAATAAATTAATTTTATGTAAAAATAGTCCATTCAATACAAAAGAATTGGCTGAACAATTACACATAAAAACTAATTAATTAAAGATCTAAATTTTATCATTATAAACATAACAATGACTAAGAATTCCACTTTAATGACGTAAGCAAGCTGTTTTGTTTTAGATTTGAAGTTTTTCACAATAAATCTGTAATCAAATCAAAGATAAAATATCATCGTAATTATTACAAAAACAGAAATAATACTAATAAAATTCCAAATAATCTTAGTCAAAAACATATTAAAAAAAAAAAAATCCCACATGAATGTAAACAGGATTGTTTTCGTATTATAATAAAAGTTAACAATTAAGTTATTAACTGAAAATCTAATTTCTATCTTTAAACCGAATCAGATGATTCTCTTGCTGATTTTAACATTTGTATCAAATTAATGTCATACTTATCATCACGTAAATATAAGCATTAGCAGTAAATTTAATATAATTTTAAATGGAGATTAAATAATTTCACACAAACGTAAGTGTAATTATTAGCATATTAAAGATACTTTACTTTCCAATTGAAACAATTCCCAACAGGTTTATAATCAAATCAAAGAGAGATTTTCTGTAATATATTAATATTGATCACAACAAAATATAAGCAACAGTAGCAATTCAGAATAAATTTAATCGAAAATGAAATATGTAAAGTATCCACAAGAACATAGGCAATATTTTTCTTACATCGCAGAAAAATATATTGTGTATTTTCAATTCGGACTCGAGACAAGTTTGTGATAACGTAACCAAAATAAAAAATAAAAAAGAAGCGGAATTTTGATAATTCTACATCACAAAGATATTTCAGTATTAAAAAGGAAACAGAAATTGAATTAAAATTCAGAAATATCCAAATATTATTTAGCAGAAAAGATTTGAAAAGCATTGATAGAAAATAGGCAAGATACCTAAATTTTTTTAGAAGGCATAGGGGATCTACAAGATGAGAGAAGACTGAAAGAGAAAAGATGAAAGTCTATCCAAACAAAGAAAGTAATAGAAATAGAAAGAGAAGCAGAAGATCCTACTGAAGGAACAGTCAGAAAAGATAGGTTATTGCGTAAATACAAGCATTAACAATAAGTTCAGCATGATTTTAATTAAATATTAAATAATTTCATGTCAATATAAGAATAATTTAACTCACTTTCCATCCAGATTTGCTAGGGAAAGATTAGCTCTTTAATTTGACTACAGAATCAAACCAAAGAAAGAATTTATTAATATGTTACTGATCATAACAAAATTACAAATAATGATAGCAAATTTAGCATAATTTAGTCAGAAAGTAAACATATTAAATAAAATCTAAGTGAATGTAAATGATTCTTCTTAAATTACAGAAAAAAAATTGAATGGTTCCTTTGTTTATTAATGGGTAATTCAGGCTTACATATCTAAACTAAGTCAAACCTTTAAGCCTTGGTTTAGATCATATAGTTAAATCATATAATTGATATACGATTTATATAGTTCAATCATATTCATTTATGATACGAATGAATCATATACTTAAATCGAGCCTGAATTATCTATTAATAAACAAATGATAACGTGATAACACCAAATTAATTATCAAGCTATATTATCCCAACTACAAATCTGGCATTATCATTTAACATAAAAATGAAAAATTTTTCTCAAGTTAATAATAACATCATACTAACTATTGCACAAACACAAGCATCGGCATCTAATTTAACACAATTTTAGTTAGAAATTATAAAATTTCGCATAGATACAAGGGCAGTTTTTTCAATCTCCAACAGTCCATAAAACAAAGACAAATTACCAAAAGTTAGGTACAAACATGGTTACTTTTTGACATAATCACAGTAAAGATTGAAGCATTTGTCATATCTGTGCATCCCCTTTTCATAGAATGTTGCTGCCAGGGCAACATTCTACGAAGAGGGGACGGAAAAGCCTGTCCTCAGATATGACAAATGCCTCAATCTTCACGGCGATTATGTTGAAAAGTAACCACATTTGTACCTAACTTTTGGTAATAAATTCATTTTGTTATTTACACTTGTCTTTTTTATGGACCATCAGAGGTTGAAAAAAAAAACATCCTACGTATAAGCTCAGATTCTCTGATATTAAAGACAATTCATTTTCTAACTAACTTTGTACTCAAACCCAAGAAAGTATAGTACTGACGTTAAAATTACAAACAATAGCAGCAAATTCGGCATAGATTTAGCCATAAGCTAAACACATTTAAAAAATCCAAGCAAATATAAACATAATTTTTCTTACATTAAAGGAAAGAAAGATTGAACGATTCCTTTAACAGACATAAAAACGTCGCACAGTTAAATCAAGCTCAAATTATCTATTAATACACAAGCGATAACACCAAATTAATTATCGCACCAAATTTGGCATTATCATCTTTGACATAAAAACATTTATGATAAAAAATGAAAAGTTTTCCTCAAGTTAGTATTAACATGATACTAACAACTACATAAACACAAGCACCAGTAGCAATTTAACATAGAAATTATTTAATTTCATGTAAATATATATAAGCTTAGATTCCTTCATTCTAACAGATTTGTAATCAAACCCAAGAAAGAATTCCCGTAAGAATGTAACGTTGAAATTACAAACGACAGCAGCAAATTCGGCATAGATTTAGCCATAAATGAAACACATTGAAAAAAATCTATGTGAATGTAAACATAAGAAAAAGCAAAGAGTGAGAAGGATGCATTAAGAATCGACACATTTATACAAAGCACCGCACTGTTAATTCCAATGCACTATTTTAAATACGCCAGCTAACGACTCCCGATCGTCAGAAAAGATCTAAAATTGTCTTCTGAGCCGCCATTTTGTTTCAAAGATGGCCGCCGCTGTTATAACTCTATACGACTTGCTGCCATTTAAAACGCGATTTCTAGGCCCGTGCCTTTGACTAATAGAAAATCCGACTGATCTATCTTAATATTTACACTTTTCTCCGGCGAAAAATCCCGTAAATTACCTGTAATTCCGCTCTCTCCACTTCCCATTGAGCTCTTTCCATTTCGAATCTCGTCCATTCGTGCTGAATGAAGTGAAGTATCCCGGGTATAGAATAATGCGGTCTTTGATCGTCTTGATTTTGTTTACCACTAACGTTAATACTATTCGTCGGCGGAGACGGAGCACCGAGTTGTTCCGCGTGATTTTGTGATGTTGGATTGTCTTCCATCATCATTGCATCGTCGCCATTAACCAAACACGATTCCCCCCTTTAATGGAACCCTGGGAGTGACGTCAGTGGAAGGCCAAGTGTTGCCAGCTAAGTGAAATGGAGCATTTTCTTCGTCACGTGTTACTCGTCGATATCCTATTTTAATTGAAATTTGTCTTTAAATATGATCAATTTCCTGTATATAGTCAGTACCAGAGAGAATCTGTGCAGCTCTTATTACTTCCAGTATGTAGATAAAAGTGATAGAGCTGCATTAGAGTCTGATGTGGTCAAAAAGTGTGTTTCTGCTAGAGACTCTAAGGTGATTTTTTTTCAGTTTTTTTAAAAATATTATATCATCTAGTAAGAAATATTTACATTCTACAACTGAAAAAAGATGTAAGCTCTAACTTTTACAGGATTTCAATTGTAAACAATTATGTTCTTCATTTTTAAATCACCTTAATTAATTAGCATTGAGTATTGTTGGATATGAAGTTTATTTATTATATTCAAATAAGTAGAAAAAACTTCTCTGCAAGCTGGACCGTTCAGTAACACAAGATACGTGACGAATGACCCGAGTCCTTTCGGTTGCGATGTTTTAACAAAATCGGTCGAAAACGTTCGTATTTCGTTAAAACGGGTGCGTATACTTTTTGTTCGGGACGGCTCGATCTGTAAGGTTGGATTGCTCTTTGCTGCGTGATAGAGATCGCTTCTGTCGCATGCATTAGTCTGTGGAAAGTGTACGGGTAGGATCGAATCATATTGAATTGTTCACAAAATGGGAAAGTGCATGCTCTTCGTTCGTGTCGTACGGTCTCGCAAAATTGTCTCTTGAAACTTTTTTTCCATCTTGGTTTGTTGGATATATTAATAATGATATTTTTACTTAGCATTTATAAGTTTTTTAAATACTCTTCGTTATCGACAGTTAAACATATTTCTTTGCTGCCAGCTACAAGTTTGACTTTAACCGTGGAGGTCGCCGTCTTTAATCTTCTTTATCCAATCCAGATGATCCCATTATGGGTCAGGCAGGCTCACGTCGGATGTAATCGTGATCAATAAAGCCTACAATGTGTTATTGGCTCGTGTTTGCTAATCAATCAGTCAAAAGCTGGTGATTTCTTACCCAATCAATGTAGAATTGGATATTCAGAACAAAACCTCGGCTTTAATATTCTTATATTCATATACCATAAACCAATTTGCTGACTATAGGAAATACTGCTTTAATACTCTATATATAGAGTATTAAAGCAGATATTATATTGAAAATCATCATCATTTTGATTATTAGGAATCCAGAAGCTTAAAACAGGTCAATTGTATAAAGTCAGAATTCAAACAATAATTTGTTAAAAATTTATATAGATGGTTAAAGTATTTAGTGCCAGTTTATCACACTGGGAGACCTAGGATTGAATCTGGGTGGACATGGTCTGTGTCAAGTCTCATCCTCACCACCCAGTTCCCTCGTTGTGTGTGTGGCATACTCCTTCTTAGATGGGTATGGAAAAAGTCCTTAGTTCCACAAAGTAGAGTGAAAAACAATTTGTATAATTCAATTAAAATAAAAGTGTGGTGTCAGTTTTAGAATATGAACAAAAGAACAGTAATTATTTATTGTGACAAACACATGGTAAATTGGATGAAAAGTATAAATATCACTCATAAAACCAAAAATCCGGCTTGTAGATTAAAAATAGTGAAAGGAAAACAAATGTCTTCAATTGTCTTGAGCAACCGTCTTCAGGGTAAAAGAACGAATTTGGAAAGCAAACAAGAAATGGAATGTTATAATTTAAAATATGACAAGAAAGATGTCTGATTGGCAGTCGACGGTCTTATGATTTCACTGGAAATAAAAAGAATATTAAATTTTGGAGGATGTTATTTGAAATTTAAAATTATTTTTACATTCCAGTGAAACCGCATGACTGTTGACTGCTAATCAGGTGTTGTACTTTCCATATTTTAAATTATATTATTTCATTCTCATTCACTTTCCAAATTTGTTCTTTTAACCTGAAGACATTTATTTTCCTTTCACTTTTTTTTGATCTATGAGCTGAATTTTTGGTTTTATGAGTGATATTTATACTCACTGTGACATCATCACAATGCTGGACTGCAGTTTTTAATCATATTTTAATTCTAAAATAAGCTTTATGTATCCAATCTTGATTTTCATCTAACTCCATTCTTGAAATTAATGACAGATTTATTTTTATATATAGGACATTAATGCTGTTAAATTTTGGTGGTTAAAGGTCAAGATGGTGAAGATAGAGCAGAGGTCGTGCGTCCTATCTCGAGATGGGTCAGACAATGAGAATTTTTATTTGTTATTGTCATTTGTCATTTCACATTTTCTAGTTTTGAAGATGTGTAGATGTTTCGTTGTGATTTTATTACCAGTTTATGAGGTTACGATCAGATGGCGAAGAACAGGACGTAACATAGCCGGGTGATACTTTCCGTGCGCTCTGGTCTGCCAACAAAAGAGCAGCACTCAAAGGACTGAAAGGAATTGATGGAAAGTAATAAAAGTTCTGTGGACCAACAGCTTGGTTAAATGCCAGGCAAATCTCCCTCTTCGTAAGGGAGAAGGAGGGGTCTCCTCTGTCTGTAAAGCATGAGCATTACTCTGTTCTAGGTATAATAGCAAAGTACCAATTACTTGCACTAAAACTGTATTGTAAGGGGAACACAGAATGATGAGGGCATCGATGGCTGTCAGCCTTAAAGATTTACTTGTGCTTGAGCCTGTTTGCTTCTCAATTTGACTTTTTATGTTCAGTATTAACCACAACACAAATTGGTCATATTTGTAACAAATAACACAAAAACACTAACGAAACCAGTTAAAAAACAAATTTTTTTATGACACTGATGTTTTCATTTGTCTACGCTGAACATCATCAGGTTTTTCCGAATACAAACCGACAGAACATATTTTTTAAATAAATCAAAATTCAAAAACAGACGTGTGCAAAGATATCAAAAGACCTGCCAAGCTGTCATTCTCTTTGAAATTAATTGCTTTGCCATTCTTTATTGCCTTGTATATCTCAAAGGCCTCGAGATGTTTCAATCGCGCTTTGTCCGCCATGTGATGTAATATACTTTCGTCACAAAAGTCATCTTGAACTCCATCCTCCTCCACACATGCAGCTAGTGCTGTATTGGCCATCATCTTTTTGATATTATATTGGTGTTATTTATTTCACATTGCTAGATCCCTAGCCGCGACACCAATATAAATAAGTGATCTGTCCACCTCTTACTCTTGCGATGGGATGGAATCAACACCTGACTGGAACTTATTGTCAACCCTGTCTTTATTATTTATTTTATAGCTCTGTTCAGTGAAACCATTCATTTTGCTATATAAACCCGAGTAAATAATAAAAATAAGCAAAAATTGGGCTTGTGTCAAGTGCTGAACAACTATCACCAATCATTGCATATATAGAATCACTGTGTGGTGTCGTGCATCACGAGTTCCTTCCGACTGGCCAAACTGTCAACAAAGAATATTATTTTAGTACTTTGCGTCTTTTGTGCAAAGTAATTCTTAGAAAATGGCCTGATTAATGGTGAAAAAACTCATAGATTTTGCACCATGATAATGCACCTGCTTACAATGCTCTTTTCGTTTGTGAATTTTTGGCCGAAACATCAATAAATACAGTTCCGCAAGAACCGTATTCGCCCGATGTAGCACCGTGTGACTTTTCTTGATTCCTTGACTAAAATTACCATTTTGTCGTCGCCATTTTGAGTCAATCAATGCCGTATAACAAAATTTGCTGCAAATATCTGAAGGGGTTTCACAAAAACAACTTTAAAGCAATTTTTGAGGAATAGAAAGAATGTTGCATTGCAGTGGGAGGGGATTACTTTGAAAGGGGACGAAATAAATCTTGCATTTTATTGAACCATTTCCAATACTTTTTGATCTCTGGAATATTTTATAGGATGTCAAAAAAGTTGCCAAATATACTGTATTGATATTTTGAATAATTGCGAATGATCTCGTATAATTCTTTCATACAAAAGAACATTTATAAGCGGTTATTTTATTATTATTTTTCCCTCCAAAAATTTGGGCCTAAAAATAAAACCTTGCACAGATAAAAAGATAATTATGACACTGTCTACAATTAGTATTTTGACTTTTAGAATTAAGACAGAGATAATTTGATCGTAAATATGCATCTGTTAACTTTTATTGTGTACAGTGCCGTAACTAGGGTGGTGTCCAGGCACAGGGCGCAGACCCGGGGGGCGTAGAAATGACCTGGACCAAGTTTTGGGGCATAGTTACAGAAGCTCGCACCGGGCGCATAAAAGGCTAGTTACGGCGCTGATTGTGTATTGTTTATGTAATTCTTATTGATTTGAATTATGAAATGAGAGAATGTTCAATTAAACAGCAAATATGTTTTATACTTTTAATTTTAATTTTAGGAGAAAAAACAATAAATTATCATCAAAGTTTTAATGTTTATTAATACTTTATCTTTCAGTGTTCGTTTCTCGAATACAAGGAATATAAAATTATCCATCGTCAATATAACACTCTTCTCTTCATTGTTGGAACGGATGAAGAGGAGGTTAGTATAATTTTTGTATATTTTTTAAAAAATACTTAAAGTGTTAGCTCTTTTCACCCAGTAGGCACTAGGTGGACCCTTTTTTCCTATACCCGCCGTGTGTTTGGCCGGGTCCGCAGTGGAGGCAACCGAGCAGTGATGCAGAAGCTCAATGCTTTGTTTATTCATTTAGTTAAGTTATGGCAACGCAACACTTGAGCGATCTGCCTTCCGGGAGCTCTTTTTATGGGTAACTGGCCCATATTCGGGCGTTACAGACATGGAGAAAACCTGGGAGGCGCAAACCCACAACTAAACTCCCGGTGTTTGGGGAATGGAACCGCTTGGCCACCGGTGGGCCAGAGAGGCTCGATGCATCCAGTGTAAACTGACCACAAAAAATTCCCGAGACGTTGCTTGCCAGATTTGATCTTGGACCCCTAGATCAGTAGGCCGATACTTTAACCATCCAGACCATCTGGCCATCATAAGTTATTACTACATTTTTATCATATTTACCTTATACTTTTTATTTAAACTTGTAATCTATATAAAGCTGAGCAATCTATTATTAGATAAATTAATTTAAACTTAATTAAATGTACTTATTTTTTAATCTTTCTTCAGAATGAACTTGCTATTTATGAATTCATCCAGTTATTCGTCGAAGCTTTGGATAAATATTTCAATACCGTGGTACGTATTCTATCAGTTATAAGAACTTTGTTTTTGTATTTCAAATACGTACTCTTAATTTTTATTATTTTTTTTTTACAGAATGAACAACACGTATCCTTTTTTAAAAAAGAAAAATTCGTCGACGTAAAAAACTGACGAATCTTTTATAAAATTCCTTAATTTTATATCAGCTACATGAGCATCAAGATACGGTTCGTATAATTCTTCAAGGGATGATCGTGAATGGCTATTTAGTAGAAACTAATTTTAATAAAATATTCTCACTCTTGCATATGGTGGAGAGACACGGGAGCGCGAAAAAGTAATAAAAGTATTTTCGAAATCTCGGACTCTTTGTTACATAAATTGATTGCGCTATAACCAAAGCCCGAAACAATTTCCTGATTACTTTTGGGTTTTATTAATGCTAATTAAATTTTGCCTAAAAGTGAGCACAATAGCCTATGTTGTATGCCCTTCGGAACTTAGCCATAAAGTTGCTATCGAGAACAAATCATACAGGAACACTCCTTTTGATGTAGATTTATTTTCTATAATTTAGAACGGATATGCATTTCGAGCTCTGTGCCCCTCTTCGGTCCTTATTTTATTATGCGTATCGGTAAAAATTAAATAAAAATTATAGCGACAGCTGGAATAACGAATAACTAATTATTAAAACCATGGGGTAAAATAAGTAAAACTGTAGAAATAAAATTATTTTTGTTTTAATCACTAGTTATTCCAGCTGTTGCTATAATTATTTTTCGTGTTTACCGATACACACAATAAAATAAGGACCGAAGAGGGGCACAGAGCCCGAAATGCATATCCGTTCTAAATTATAGAAAATAAATCTACATCAAAAGGAGTGTTCTTGTATGATCTGTTCTCAATAGCAACTTTATGCTAAGTTCCTAAGGACATACAACTAATTGAGAGAACAGCAAGCAATCAAGTACAATAGCCTATCTTTAGACCAAATTTTGTAACTAACAGATAATTATTTGCTTTAATAAAGTTTAAAAAATCAAAATAGAACTTAAAAATTGGTCCTAGCATTTTCAGGTTCGTCGAGCGGAGCCCTGCATGAGTCGGAAAGTGTCTCGTCTGTGATCGAAGTTCAAAGCAACTGCACGATCACCAAACATATTTTGTAAATAGGCACAACTTGGCAAAGCTGATGTCAGGACAAAGCCAGAATTTTGAAATTTGATCTATAGACAAATATTTGAGGTCAAAGTTTGCCACGTAAAGTCTACGAGTCTATTGCCGTGTCGTGTTACACGTCGATCGAATTTCTTATTCCGGTCAAATGGATCAATCTCTACAATTTTTTATTTTACATTTAGATCAGTTTTAAACACATTCTTTTGCTATAGAGCTGTTTCATTTTCCTAGAAAATACGAAGCAATATTTTAAGCATTCCCGACAATAGATGCAGGTCCGTACTAGAATTTTTTTAAAACTTCCTTATACAATCTTCTTTTTACGGAGTCTTATTTATGTTAATAATTAAATTAGCCATAACACTAGAAGTGTCTTACTGTCAATTTGACTGGAACAAGATTTTATAAGCTTAAAAATTTTAATGCTTCCTTACACATAATTGTGCCTTCATGACTGTTTTTTTACCTAGAATCAATAATTAACAATTACAGTGGACCTTCATTATAGCACTGCTCACTATACCGCGCACTCGGTTATAGCGCGGGCGATAAGCTCAAACACGTTTATACAGGTCCGCTGTATTATACATTTTATTAATATTAGTTATTGTGACTATAATCTATTAATAGGACTTATTCAACACCTAAAGCACAGTATACAGCTATATAAAGGGAAAATTCATGATTACAACTATAAACTAAATAATTTTTGTTTGTTTTATATAAAGCTCTGCTTTGTCAGTTACTTAAAATAATAATAAATGTGCAATATATGACTGACACTTTTTTTGGACACAAATAAATGGGACATTTTTACACCAGTCGTGTTGACTGGCAATAGTACTGTTAGGTAAACAATTTTGTGACATTTGTAGTGTTAAATATAGCCTGAAAATGACACTGCACGTTAACTTGTTGAAAATAATTTACTGATGTGTAATGACTTCAGATATTGTTACCATTAAATGGCTGATATGCTTTAATATGATTACTGGTTATAAAAATGCTTATTTACCAAGCTTCGTCAGCTTCAATGTGCACCCGATAAGAAGCAGTCATTAGCGAGGTTGAGGCCGAAGTTTTAAACGCAAAAACGTGTACGTCGGACATTCGGCGCCACTTTCCTGTAAGCCTAGAAGTTTGACAATGGCGTTCCACCGACTTTCCAAACACCATTGTCAAACTTCTAGGCTTACAGGAAAGCAGCGCTCAACGTCCAACTTACACGTTTTTGCATTTAAAACTTTGGCTTCAACCTTGCTATTAGCAATCTAAATGTTAAGTGCTTTAAACATTAATAATTTTAATTGTTGGTATTTCTTCAATATGTTAACTGTTGTTAAAGATGGTTGAGGACAATCAGTACCAGACAAATTACATAATAAGTAATAAAAGTTGTAGAAGAATTAATTATTTTAACATGTCCACTTAATCAGTCAATAAAACTAGAATTTCTGTCAAATGTCTTGTTCACTTACCCTGTTTAATGTTACCACTATCCATTTCAGCAAGTCCAATAAGCAAATTCTATTGCATGTACAGGACCTACAGATTATGTTGTAAAATAGTACATTTGATAAATATGCAGTTGCCAAAACAAAGGTTTCACGAATAAGAAGGGATTAGAGACAGGGTAGTCAAGAGGGAAAGCTAGGGAAGTTTTCCTTGGGCCCATAGTGATTCCCACCACTATAAACTTAATTTTATTTTCTGTTAGTAAAAACCTCTGTACAGTAAAACCTTTAAAGGTTTCTTTATTAATAAAAAGCAATCTTAATTGCTCAAAAGGAACCTGCTCTATCTCCAGATCTTAAATAAGCTCTTGACGGCTCTGAACGGAAAGAAGGATAACCACAACATCAAATATACATTGTATAATAAAAAAATTTAATTTTACATCAAAAATACAATAGTAATAAATGAAAAATTTTTGCAAACCATAAGAAATGAAAACTTGAAACTGTTTCAAACTGGCCGAAAAGCACCACGACTCGTTAAAGAAGCTAAAAATTGACGACTGGCTCATCTCTGAATCTTCCAAGTTTGAATTTATAGAACACAAAACAAAATTCAAAGATACATTCGGCGATTAGATCAACGTACGCATTCGGAAACAATAGATTAAAAGAACGACAATATTTTTGGCATTTAATCTGTTTGTGTGTAAAAACACTTGTCGTCGTCTTGTTTCTTCTTTCAATAATTGTCCCCTAAGGTCTCGATAGCAAGTGATTAATGGATAAATTGAGATCGTCCTGTAATCTCGACCACACTATTTTAGTGTTTGTATTAATTGTATAAATTTATCTTTTTGCTTTTCAAATTATAAAAAAAGCAAGTGATAAAAATGATCGTAAAAAATGAGAAATCATAAAATATTGCACAGACCAAACTTTTAGAAGTCATAAAAAACATTCGCAGAGAAGATAAAATAAAAATGATTTTTTTCCTGCGACCGGCTTCGTGTTTTAGTTGTAAATATTTTATTTCGGAAAGTATAGATGCAGGGAATTGTTTGCTTTATAAACTTTAATTATAGAGGCAGAATGCACATAAATCTATGGAAAACTTTTAATATTTTGACAAACCTTAGCTGCACTTGAGCAAAATATAGTCATTTGACAATTTGTACAATATGGACTGACAAAACATTGTAATACACTTTAAATTTTGTCCTTTTGTCGAGATGTTTATCGTGCAAATTTTATTTGATATGTTAAGGCACTTAACATACTGTTTTGTGAAGAAATCTTTTCTTTGAATTTAACAAAAATGCCGTTCGAACTTTAAAGTACTGTATATTTTGTTAGTATGACATTTTTCTTCTCTATAAGCTGTCGGTTGTCTAGTTAACATCATTACAACAAATCACACACTTCACAAATATTTATGCTGTGAGGCAAACACAACAAAGTATATCAATTACAAATATTTATCTGCCGTTAAGAAACGGTAAATTATTAGATATTAATGACGACGAACGCACGGAAACTGATATGCGAATACCGATACATAATATTTACTTTTATATGTAAAAATTAAGTTATTTTATTATTCATACGTACACTAATTGGCACAAAACTTTGGGAAGTAAAAATAGCTGATTCGTTTTACGATACATAGAAAAGTCTTCGATCGAATGCACGTACGTGAGGATACAAAGAGAAAGTTGGACCAAATTTTGATTTAGAGTTCGGTCGCGGCGTTTCCGGGAGATTTCGTCAGCAATGCGATGATCATACTGAAAGATAAAAGACGACGAGTTATTTCATAATTTGATTACTCGATTAATAACAGTATAGAAGTTAATCGATTTAACAATGCGCAATATTAAATTAGTTTAAGTTATTAATAGTAAAATGCATTCTTTAGAGAGAAATTTTTATCGGTGTCGATTGACGTTAAATTTTAGAAACGCCGAATTATGTATGCACTTCATTTTGGCGATAATGTGATATTAAAAGCCGTCATTTTATTTTAATTTTCGCCAAAAATTTTTTAGATTTTAACGATTCGACACGGTATTGATCATTTAAGGCAATCAAAGGAAACTTTATCGTCAATGGAACGTTTCGGTTTTTCTGCAACCGTCACTAGCTTTATTGTCATTTAAATTACTTTTTGAAATAATTTAAAAGATATGACGATTGTAGTAAATATAACAGATTTCCTTAAGCGACAATGCAATTTTCAGCCATACAGGCAGCTGTTGCTGTTACAATCTTCGTGCCGAATCGGTGGTCACGGTATGTAATCGTAACATAGTTACAAACTGACCAGTAAAATTCTAGTAACGGTCGATAGTATAGGTTACAATAAAATGTCGCAAGATTTAAAAAATTAAACCGTCCTTTACATCTTTTGACAAAAAGAGAAAAGCTCTAATTTTAATGAAGAAATTTCACAAGAATTTTTGATTTCGATCAATTCTATTAAGCGTGATTCCAACTCGGTCTTCCAATTTGCTATCACTTTAAATATTCAGGATGATGAAACACGCAGATATTTAAAACAAAGTCCCAAGGATAAATTTGTTGATTTAATCACCAACAAATTTATCCTCGGGACTTTGGGAATTTTTAATATCGTGTTGTTGACGTCAGATCCTTCGAGGAAAGGTTGGCATCAATTGTATATTGTATGTATTTTCTAATGTCATTTTGTCAGTTAAGTTGTTAATGGTAATAGTCAACATAGTCACAGTTGCCTGCAGAGCTAAAAACTGCAAAGTGTGATTACCACTTTACAACCCCTTGTTTTTGTGACTGGTATGAAAGTTTTATTACAACAGTGAAATGCTATGTTTAAGTGGGGTATTTTTGTTGATCGCCTATGCACGGTATTGTACAAGTGTCCATTTAAACATCTATCCGGAGACAAAGGAGACCTTTCCAGCACTGCACAAGTGATACCACGTATATCAAACAATGACATGTTAGAAATTAATTTCTTTGATATTTGTATAACTTATAAAAACAATTAAACATTATATATTTCATAATTATAAATGAAACTTACAGACAGTTAAAGGCACACTTTAATACAGATATTCAAGTGCTTTCTGATTGAGCAATAGTTATATAAAAACACAGTTGCAGAGGAGTTGCTTTAGAAACACAAAATAAAATTTGCGTGTGAAATTTTTACATGAAATTGTGTTAAAATTACGTGAAATGATAAGAAAATATTAAAAATATATAAAGGTTTTTTAAATTTGTAATGATTATTAGAACTAAAAATATTTGAACTACTTTTAAATCAATCATTTCCAGGCTAACAGATGATAATCCAAGTCTTTGCATTTAAACTAAATTTTCGTTACTACATTAATGGGGTTATCTTTGAAGTCAACTTGGATTTAGCAGAGAAACTTAGGCTTGTTTTACGAGTTTAAATTGATTCGGCAATTAAATTAAGCCCAAATCTGCAAGCGCAAAATACTAAAAATGTGCATAAATTTGCATTCGAATTCAAATTCTATAACAATGTTCAAGTATCCTGTTAAAAATGTTGATTTAGTTATGACTTTCAAGAGTTTGAACATTATCCTAATCAATTCAAAAACACCGAAAAATGGATTTTTCAAGCAAGGTGTCTTAATATTTACCGTGCAATGAGAAATTTGTTATATGTATGGCATTGCATATGAGACCCATAAGTTGTACGTCCTACACTTTTTCCCCTTTGTGGTAGATGTCATTATGGCTTGCTCGCAGATTGTTCTAGTTTTTGGAAGATTTCTTTGCCAATCACAATAATTGGCAAAGAAATCTTCCAAAAACTAGAACTCTCCCACAGAATCTGACCTACTATGTTTCTGGATCTCACTCCCCAGATTTTTGGGCCTCTGAGAGACATTTCCAGCATTTGCTTTGGGAGAAAAAGCAATACTGCACGTAAAACTTCACTTTATTAAAATCTTACTTAAACTTTTTCCACTGCACAATAACTTTTTGGATTCCCTGTACCTTTATCTCCACTAGTCTATTAGAACTAGTCTTCCTGGTGAAAATTTGGTTACATTTTTCCTATTCATCTCTTAGGCAACCGTGTTCTTTTAACAAATGTTTCAGACATGAGCACTGCTCACTTGTAAATGTATCAAATATATTTTAAATTCCCTTGTTACTTGTATAAATTTACTTTAATGAAATCGCTTGGTTATTTAATTATATAATGAAATAGTAATATATTTGATAAAATTTCTTCGCTATTATTTTATATTAAATAAATAAATAAAATTACCAGTAAAGATAAATAAAAAAGAAGATCAAATAAAATGCTAGTCGTATCATGGAATCTCTCAAATGTTTCCTTAAATTTCCACGATTATGGATCTCCGTCGGATCGTATACTCCGAAATTTCCCGAAGGTATGGTGAGAATTCTGAAATTACGAAGCATTAAATACAAAGTCTTTCAATAAGAATGCTACCATTTTTAATTATTGTAATTATGTTAATTATTACCCAAGAATGTTGTAATATACATTAAAATGTTGGAAAACTGTCCCGAGTTTTGCATTTGCCTATTACATTTTCTTAATGTGCGCATCTTGTGTCAAACAGTACACATCCAACTAATACTCAAATTCTTTCTACGTTTGCTACGGCTTATCCGTCACCACTCCTCCCACATCAGACAGTTCTACAGTTCGTGTAGCTTTCTCGTGATTCTGGCTTTGCAAATAGCAGAACACAAAGATCTTTCTTGCAGTGTCGACACTTTTGTTTGCGGCATTTCCTAAAAGTATCAGATAACATGTTTGAATACAGATGGGAGACAAAACTTGGACAATTACTCTATCAATTGACGTACGTCGCCGTAGTTCTCAGATAATCGTTAACATAATTACAATGATTTTAAAGTGGTGGCATATAAATTATGTAGTATTATATATTAAAGTATTTATAAACATAACTTACTTACTTGTAAATTTGCCAGGATGTCATAGGAATATTTAAAAGAAAAAGGAACCAATGAAAAGTGATTAGTAGTAAAACAGAAATAATTCCTTGTGCTATTGTTTCTGGTATGACCCACTGAAATACGTTCATATAGTGTTAATACCGACGAAGATCTCATCTGATTTGATTTTGTTTTCACTTACCTTATTTAATTTTGAACAACATTGCTGAGCATTTAAATAATCACATTCCAAATCTGAAAGAGCAATTACCTGAATATTTAATTAAGGAATGAAATTTTCGTATAAGTTAACGATAAATACGTAAAATTTTACACTGTACATAACATTTCAGTAAATTCTGAATTGTGAAATTTTAAGAGCAAAAGGTTTACTTTTGCTCTTAAAAACACTCTCTCGAGAAATCTGGACAAGTTAAACCTAACATTCACAATTATTCCCTCCATATAGGCACTAACAGTCTATGTTCTGATATATCTACTTTATCATCCAGCTCTATCTCTATATAAATCCCAAATGCATCTCGATGATCTCACTGTCGGTATACGAATTTTAAACACTGTTCTTTTAATACAATATAGTGGATAGATTTAATTTTGATATCATTTCAATCATTTAATTATTATGACACGTTGCACTGTTACTATTATTTTCAGATGCGTAGTTATTCTAACATTCTATTTTATATAATAAGAATTTGTTATAGTTATATCGGTCCAGAAAAACACATTGCCTTGCATTCAAAGTAGCTATATTTTCTCTTCTACGCTTACAAAATGGTACCAAATCTTACAGAATTCCAAGAAGGATAATTGCAATTTTCTATTACTAACAAGCAAAACTCTAATAGAAATAATTTTCTTCCAACATCTCAATCGATGTTGAATGTGGAGAACTTCAATAAAGTCCAGTGGGCCAAAATGAGTTAAAGCAACTCATCTTTACCTCCTCGTGGAGCTCTCTGAAATCTCGTACTTAAATAGTGGTACACCTGGAGACCAAACTTAATGAATTACTATACAAAACCTGATCAAGATAGAAGACGTTTTACCTCTTCTCTTTCCCACTTTTTGCAACATATAAACAAGCATTTAACCCTTATTTACTGTTTTTTTTTTTAAATGTGAAAGAATATTTTAAATTTTGAAATGCAAACGACAGGCAAATACAGGATTATCTTTGCTTTCTTTGAACTGTTAAGCAATATCAACAGTTGTCATTCTCATAGAGTTTCCGATGTTTAATGAAAAAGAAAGATTGTCTAGCAAAACAGGAGAAAACGCTACTAAAATTTCAATGAAAATGCTTTATAGGAGTTAATACAATTGATGTAGCAAACACGAAACATGCTGTACTTCAAGTGCTTTTGTTAAAACTTCATCATTTGAAAGATGGCTTCTATAATTGAATATGATTGCATTAAAATAAATTTATATGCAATTGGAGATGGAACAATGTGAAAATTATGGATTCATTATAAAGATCTGTGCATCAATTTAATAATAATAATATTTAACCAAAATCTTAATCTACGTTATAACTTTTGCAGATTTATTTCATTCTAGCAATCTTTATTGTTTATCATCTTTAAATTTATATTAAATTTTAAATATTTGCAATAAAAATCATGTTTAAATTTATAATGAAATGCTTCTATGTTGCGTAAACACTTCACATAGGAAAAGATAGTAACCATGTTTTCAAGATAAGCATTACTAATTTAATCTTCCAATGATATATACCAGTAATTAGAATAATTATGTGGAATGCTCTTAATAGAAAGCTCATACTTTTATAAGATTGGATCAATAAATAACCTGTTGTTGTTTTTGGCTGGTTATTTATTGATCCATCCTTATACTTTCAAAATTAATATACTATAGAGAAAATTATAATATAATATTATAGACAATTTAAAAATTCCTCTCTTCCATTAACACCCTACTCTGTAAATAAATATAGTTTGTGCTATACCCTTACAAAACATTCTGCTCGTAATCCAGGATTAAGTGTAAGTCAGAAATTAAAATTTCTTAAAAATAAAACTCTAATTAACCATTAATTCTCTCTCGATTCCGAGTCGAGATAACCGATATCAACAATTTGCGCAACCATTCCGACCAAAAAGTAATACTTTCGTACAACTTATCCTCTTTTTACGTAAAGGATATTTAACAGCGTTCTTATAAGACGGCAAGCAAACTTTCACGGATTATACATCAATCCGTACAAAAAAAATATTTTGAAAGGTGTAATTTAATATACCATAAAAATCCACGTTTACAACTAACACAGATTATTCATTCGTATTATTTTGGGTACGACAGCTACTAGCGAATACATAATAATAGAGTGGCCGTTTCTTGTTTTTGGGTTTACGACTGCTTTAACTTGTTTACAGAAGATAGAATTGCTCAACTCCAACGGTCAAAGATCAAAAAATAGTTATCGAGGACTGTTTCTAACCATGGAGTAAGTATAAATGGAATGGCAGTGAGGTTCAACTGCTGTGAGCTATCCTTGCGGTTGGGGCGTACACGCCAACCGATCAATGCATCGCTTATTGTGACGGGTTAGATGTTTTTTGCACACCAACCAATGCATCGCACATTAAAATTAATCATCACCCCAGCTGCTAGGGTCGCTCTGGCACAGCGAACAAGTTTTAAAGCACAGAGAGTATAGAAACCGTCCGCTCCATGCATACTTACTCCACGTTTCTAACTGTCAAAACGGATGAAAGTATCCAGTAAACAAAGCTAGAGGATGAGAATACAAACAAAAGTTATCTGCATGCTTTTTCATTCTCCATACAACTAACATGCATAGACACTTGTACATTAAACTCAATATTTATCAGTAAAAACCCTATTAAATTTCAGTTGCTGAATACTAATTAACACCACACATTAGTTGCTAATGCTTCACTTATGCTTGATTTCCTAGTAAACAGGCTAGTGAATGAGTAACATGGGTATATTTTATGACGTTTCGATATAAATTAGCATATAAAATTGTATTAGATAACTGTCATAGCATTGAAAAACTTGAGTGACTTCACGGCAAAGGATACAACATAAACAGTCAATAATAATAAAGCTCCAGTATCAAAAACAGAAAACACGAACAGAAGCACATCACCCATGTTTATACAAATTAATCAATTATATAATCAATTTCAAAGTTATCAACTTTTAAAACTTTAACACCGGGTGTCACTTCACTTTCGGTGGTTCTCCTCTATGAATTTTTACTCCGTAAACAAAAAAAATTTTTTTAAATGTGTTAAGGAATATAAATAACGATAATATTTTACTTTATACTTATAATTTTTGTGTTCTTTTAATTATTAGAATATTATTTTTATATAAAATTTTAAATCTAATGGCTAAATTTATTTAATTGATATTCTAAATAAACCTAATCTGAAACGGCGGTGAGAGTATGGTGATTTTTAAATGAAAGAAAAGCTTGAATATTTATATTTGTTACATTTTTCTTCTTTTTTTTTTATATGTGATGTTATGATTTGAAATTTTTCAAACAGTCGGTATATATCAACGTGAGCATTCTCATACTAAAGTTTCCCATCTTTGGTGCCATGCTTCTGCGTTGTTTTGGGTACGCGGAAGTCGTACGCTCATATACAGATCACAAATTTTTCCTTGGTAATTGAGGTTTAAGGCGTTTCGGGATTTCAACATTTTCATTTGAAGTGCAGTACGTAAAATACGTATAATTTATGGTGGCAGACATTTTAACTTCTGTCTTTAGCGCTTGCGAACCTCGATATATTAGCGCTACTTACTTAAAGCGAAATAGCCATGATGGAATGCGCCCATATACACAAAGACAGGAAATAGTAGAATTACTTAGAAAAGAGGAGAATTTAAGAAAAGAGAAGAAAAGAAAAATGATTTGTCCCAACTGCAAGATGATATCTGGCATCAATAAAGATATTAACAACATTTGGATCATTACTTCCATAACGATAATAACTAAAAGCTTTTATGTATCAATAAATTTTTAATAATATTTATGATTAGCCAAACGGACTTACGACCCGAAAAAATAATATAAAATATATTAAAGTTATTTAAAAACTGAAAATTTCATTAAGAACGGCTGAACGGTCGAGGAGATTCAAGCATTCTGGGATTCCGAAATCGAATCCTGGCCAACAACTCCCCAAAAATTTTTCATGGGAGGTCGGACCCGGATATGCCAATCTCCATCCCTTGCCATCCGGCCGCTCTATTGTGAGTCTGGCCGAACTCACTATGGGTATGGAAAAAGGCCCTCTTAGTCAGGGTGTAGTCGTAAATTAAAAAAGGCAAAAGCGCTAACCCGCATTCCGAGTTTGAATTGATACTGTCTGCGGAGGCGCCACCGTCTACGGAGTTTTGTAAAGCACAACATCTGCAAAACGGCTTCAATGCGTTAAAAATGACCTATACATTCGCAATTAGAGCAAAAAAAACCGTGCAAGAAGTAATTTTCTCAGGTTTTTGGCCGAAGTACAGTCTAAAGTCTAACCTAGATTATCATAAAGTATAAGGGCTTTACCCTGCTTTAAAAAAGTACCAGGGCGGCGGTCTGGAACTCCTTGCGCGATTACCGTGCGGAAACAGTAAAAGAAGAAACAAATTCCTTAAAATTTCGCTATTTGTCCTTCCAGTTTTAAAAATTATACGAATAAAAACTATTTTTAATATTTTAATTTATTAAAAATAAAAATACAGTATAACAATTTTATTTATGCAAATACTGTAACTATTTTCATTATCTATTTCTGAATAATTTGTTTGGTATAAATAAACAATCGTCATAACATTGATTTAGGCACTTATATAAATATATTTCTATATAAGTAATTCTATAAATATTACACAATTATTCTTATATGACACTTGTTGGATTTTATAGATAAATCAGTATTAATATCAAAGTCATATATCCTATTTCAAAAAATAGTCACAAATTTCAAAGGTTAAGATTCATTCTTGAAGATAACAAAATATATTATTTATAAATTTTAATAATTTAAATTCCAACAATTTGTAAATACGATAAACCTGTACTAAACATCTACATTCTAAGATTTTTTAAACAGGAAATGGAGAATTCTTTGAACTTTTAGTACATCTGTATCAAAGTATAATCGAAATTCAACGAATAAACTAAATATTTATAAAAATCATTATCAATAAGATTAGAAATCAATCTATTTATGAATCTTATACTTTTTAAATAAATTATTTTTAATATCGAAAATGAAGTTCGATTCAAACGTATCTCGGAGCACCTCATGGACACCAAGATGGCCTTTATCAGGCTCAGAATCGGTTCGATTAGACCCACATTGGAGGTAACCGGAGGGTAAGGGACATATCCTGGACATCCCGTAAAAATTTCGGGGATTGCTGACTCGCGTTAGATTACGGGTTATCAGAGCGATGGACTGATACTAGGGGGTATACAGAGAGAAAATGCATCCCTCTTTCTGGGGATTTTTCCTAAATAAAGCCAAATACCCAAGTAGCAATTTGTTTCCTTTCTGAACCCACCTAAAGATTTCTGGATCCTCTATTGGCTGCCCCTCTAGACTATTTTAATGTTTGAAATTTGAATTATCTTTCTAATTGATAAGATTAACCAACTTGTTTTTTAACGAAATGTCAAAATATGAATAAACTATAAACGTGTTACGCATAGTTTTAAGCTGAAATGATGCAATTTTCAAAGAATTACACCATCCTAATTTATATATAACTGTATCTAGATTGATATTGATAAGCAGGTGCTTTTTCTACGCGATCTCGATGGCGAATAGACGTTTTGTAAATATTTTATTGCCTTCGTGCAATAACTTTATCCAAGATCTTACATTATTAAAACGAAGGATTATCAGTAAGAGTTACTTCACTTATTCTCAAAATCCTAATCACTATCCAAGAAAACAAAGTAAATGGACCTCTGCGGAAGAAGCTGTCTCTGTAATTAAATCTGGTAAGTTAGCTCGAAACTAAAATAATTTTAGCTCCATTATAGTGATTTAACAATAATGTACATTGCTAACTTTATATTACTTCGATGCGTTAGCTAAATGTGCCATACTGTAAGATGATTTAATACCTGTCAAGAGAGTCTTCCGGGAGGATTTCCTATATGGAAATTAGCCCCCTTAGACACGAGAAGAATACCCGGAAAACTTCACGGTAATAGTCAGGCTCGAATCCGTAACTAACTGCCAGTGTTTAATGGTTTTATCCATTCGGCCACTGGAATCATGCCCACCAGTAGCCAAATGGATGAAGGCCAAAGTGTAGCCTTTCGAATGCAAAATTATTTGAATAAACACATCTCTTTATACATCTTGATCTAAGCTCGATGACATTAGATTAGATTGATGGGATAGGGCAACTCGACATTTGGATGATCAAGGGGTGCTTCTCGGTAGGACTTTCTACAGGAAACTGATCCCTATATAAGTGTTGGAAACACGAAAAAGCCATGAAAACGTGGAAATTAAATAGTTTCGTTACAGGTAATAGAATATTTATCCAAAGCGTAACTTCAACTCCCCAGAAACTTGTAACAGCAATGGTGCAACATGCCACAACTTCAGAACTCAAAAATCTTACTACATACTTATTCTATATTCACGATGACGTAGTATATCTGAAACCAGAATATCAAGGTATCATAAGTAATCAATTATGGCATTTACTTTTACTTTATTGTATATCGTAATTTATATTTTCAGGTATATTTTCTTGCAACATATTTTTTGTTAGTCCAAGTACGCGCGATGCTGTAAATACCGGCAAAGCTCATTATGTACCCATATTCATCACTGATATTCCGTTATTCCTTCACCAGCAACCGGTTGATGTTGCATTGGTTCAAGTATCACCACCGGATGAACGAGGTTTCTGTAGTTTGGGAGGTTGCGTAGAATCTACCAGAGCTGCAATAGAAACAGCCAAATGTGTTATAGGTATTGCATAATTTTGAATTATACTGTATATTTACGCTTTCAACGAAACCGTGTGTAATTACAATTATTCGTGCAATAGCACAAGTCAATTCTCACCAAATTAAAACGTTTGGTGACAGTCAAGTTCACGTCAACCGCTTTGATTTCTTGGTAGAAGGGCATCATGAGTTACCACAAGTACAACTGAAGCAGTATTCAGAAACTGATTTAGAAATAGGAAAATTACTTGCGGATAATCTAATAGATGATGGTGCAACACTCCAGACAGGTAAGTGATATACTATTCTAGAGAAAAAGTTCCGAAATATAAGAATGGCAAACCAGCGGCATTCGCAGACTATCAAAAGAGGGAGCACAAGCTATAAAAAAAGACATCGTACATTATGTAAGAAGCTTCAAACTCGATGATTCAACTTCGGATCAGCGCTCCCACAAGATGGTGGTTGTTATACTCGGGGATAACTCGACCTCGAAAACAAGGAATGTGGTTACGGTCAACATATAATGGACAAATATAGTTCTTAGGTTTCTTTTATATTTACAGAATAGGCTTGCTAGAAGTGATGAAGTTTCTACTGTTTGTTGATAATGAAATTTGAGGTTTCCCTTTGGGATTAGGTAAAGAGTAACCCAGACAAAATGAGGCACGTGCCCCAAGTGCCCAATTTACGGGCGCCCCTAATAGCAACACTCTTCGCTAACGTATTGTTAATTAATGTAAGATGGTTTACCTGTATGCCAACGAGAAAGAAGTGAAAGTCCATGTTCATCTGATTTTTCTCCGATGTTTTGAGTCAGGATGTCGTTTTCCATCTTTCATACTGGAGCCGAGTGGATGAATCCACTGAACGTAAGCAATTTGTCACAGGTTCGCGCCTCACCAACGAGCTGACCGCGTGGATTTTTCCAGATATTTTTTCATTTTTCTAACACCTGAATAGGAGCCTGTTTCCTACATAGAAAGTCTTCCCGGATGATGATCACTCAAGCGTTGCGTTGGCTTATTTCATTAATCTTTAATACCTTCATACTGGTCGATCTGCAATGGATCATAACTGGCCAAATTTTCTGATCGTACAGTCCGTAACATAAGGATTTTTCTCATTGCAAAACTATGGTTGTTGCTATTAGTAAACATATTCTGAAAATTTTAATTATATATATAGTACATCATAGTGTTTTTAGGTGTTGGATCTCTTCCCGACGCCATATTGGCTTCGCTTAATCAACACAGGAATTTGGGTATCCATACCGAAATGTTCAGTGATGGAGTTGTTGATCTATTTAACTTTGGTGCCATTACTAATCGATCTAAAACCGTCATTCCAGGAAAGATAGTTACGTCTTTTACTAGAGGAACTAAAAAACTTTATGATTTTCTAAATAACAACGTATGTGTCGGTACGTATTAATGCTCCATTTGAAAATTTTAAATAAATTCGTGTTAATTTTTAAACTTTATAAGATATTTTAGCATCGAAATCTTGTAATAGGCCTTTTATTATCCCCGTAAAGTGACAATTTTTAAATTATAATATAGAGATGAGGGATATCAGTTTCACTAACAACACGGGAGTGATCGCTTCCAATCACAAAATGGTGGCCATTAATTCCTGCATCGAGATCGATTTAGCTGGAGAAGTTGCAGCCGACTGTATTGGATCGATACTATCTATTCAGGTAAGCTATCATTTTATAAAGTCTGACGGCGGGTCAGTCAGGCCTACAATAAGAGCCTTACAGACCCACGATGGGTTTAACAAAAGACCGTCTTAGTGGACAAAGAGCGGAAAGAGACAGAAAGTTTGCATATTAAATACAATTTTAAATTTCTTTAAAATTGATTTTTGAGATGGCGAAACAAATTCGAGTGTTCTTTTTAGGATTTGGAGGTCAAGTAGACTTTTTAAGAGGAACTGCTGAAAGTTTAGACAGAAAGGGAAAGCCCGTAATCGTTTTACATTCGAGGACCAATAAAGGACAGGCCAAAATCGTTCCTCATTTAAAACCTGGTAAGTAGACCCGAAAAATATGTAAACTTAAAGAAATTTAGAAAGATTTTCGAGAAAATTCACCAGTAAATTGATGAAATTTTCAGGATCGGCAGTTGTGTCTACGCGTGGCCACGTCCATTACGTAGTTACAGAATATGGAATTGCTAATCTTTTCGGCAAGACTCTAAGACACAGAGCTTACGAATTAATTCGAATCGCTCATCCGGATGATAGAGAAAAGTTAGAAAGGGCAGCATTTGATAGATTCAAATGCATGCCTTCACCTTGATAAAAAAAAATCAAGGATTAAGGATGCTTTGCTAAATATTTTGATGGATAATAATGATTAGAAATGTTGAATAAGAAGTTTAATGGAAATAGAGGTTCAGTGAATTTCAATTTCAGAGTTTCTTCAGTTAATAACCGAGAACTTCATTTCTTTGGTTCCTCATTGCAAATCTTTCAGAGAAATCGGAGAACTTTTATCTTTTTTAAATTCCTTTAATTAAAGAATCAAGTTGAAGCAGCGAATCGTTCGTATTTGATTCTTCTGTCCAATGTCTCCAGAATTTGTATTCATTTATTAAGTTTAAATTCAAATGAAAATTTGAACTTAAATTTACCAAATTCGAGGGGATAGGTATACAGATAAATAGGATTAATAGAAGTAAATGGCAGATAATGAATTAAGATCATATAAATCTGAATAATATTAAGAATAAGAATATGAAAATAAAGAACAATAGTGTTCTCGATCCACAAATTTCAGAAATTTTTGACAGAAAGCACAGGAGTTATCATGCTTCAAATTGGGTAAACAAAATCGTGCCTCCACACACAAACAACCGGGAAGGCCGGATGGCCGAGCGGTGAAGGTGGCAGCCTACCGCTCTGGGGGACCCGAGATCGAATCCGAACGGGTCGAAAATCTGCAGGAATTTTTAGGGGGGTGGTCCGTTCGGATATGTCGGGGTCCGTTCGGATATGTCGGGCCCCGTCCCTCACAACCCGGTCGCTCCATTGTGGGCCTGGCCGAACCCATAATAGGCCTTCTAAAAGAGGCCCTCTTAGTGCCCACAGGGCGGAAAGAGTTAAAAATATATATATATTCGGGAAAAGACATGATTTTTTTGTATTTTTTTGACGTTTCGAGGTCCTCCGAGTCCAAAAATGAAAAAAACGATGGTCATACTTTACTCTGTTATAACTTATGTAATAGCCGGGAAAGTAACAACTAAATGAAACTTTATGTATCTTCGTGATGCCGTGAGAAGAATGAGAGTTGTAATTCTCTATATAGGCTACAATCATTTTACATTAAATTCTATTCTCTGAATTCGTAAGCGATTTTAAATGATGTTTTGAAGATGTTTAACAAGATTATTTTCGAAATTGATGCATTACAAAGCGTTATTTCTAAGTATGGTACATACATTGTATTTCTTTTCTCTGTTTTGTAAGTATAAATGAAAAAGGCAAAGAATAGAACATGGAATATCTTACTGGCAATTTTTATGCATAAATGTTTACCTTAATTAAAATTCATAATTAATAAAATTTCGATTTTATCCTAAACGTTCACACTAAAGCGTCAGTCCCTTTGGCGTTGAATTTACTGAAGACTGCAACAGGTTTAACATATCAGGAATTTAACCACTGAAGCCCGCAGTAAGTGAATATGTAGTAAAAAATGTCGTTTGAAATCATTTAGCAAAGTTAAATGATATCAAATAATACTATTTGGATCGGGAATCAAAACCGGACGAGCAACCACAGGAATTTTTTCAAGGGATGGCCTGACATAAATATGTCCCTCATCCCGTGATTGTCCCCAATCCCACGATTGTCCCCAATTGTATGTTTTGCCAAACCCACGCGAGTCTGGCTAGACATACAATGCAGTACCAGACATGCGATACGAGAAACTGGCCCCTATTTAGGTGTTAGACACGTGAAGAATACAGGAAAATGCCACGTGGCAGCTCGCAAACCCGTCACCAAATGCTAGTGGTCACTTGTGTTATCCACTAGGCAACGGTGAGCCAAAGCGAAAATTTAATTTGTTAGATAAGAAGAATAATTAAAACGGTAAAAATTCAATAACAAATTCTTCCTTAATCTAATATAGAGGACAAATCTTATCTCGATGATAATAATAATCAGCCGTCCCATATTCCACTTGATATGTAGTATTTTATTCAATAATAATTTAACGGAAAGGAATGAAACTGAAAGGTAATGAAATTTTCAAGCCATCCTAACGTGTAAATGAATATATTCAGGCTGATATTGACGAGTAGAGGAACCATTTTCCTGAGATTCTTCAATGGCGATTCGACGTTTGGCAAATGCTTCACTACTTTCGTGTAATAATTTAAATCGGATTGTTTTTCTACTAGAGAAGAAAGTTATTGCAAGAAGCTATTTCACTTATTCTCAAAATCCTAATCACTATCCAAGGAGACAAAGCAAATGGACTTCAGCAGAAGAAGCTGTTTCTGTAATTAAATCTGGTGAGTTATCTCAATAATTTTAAAATATCTAACGTTAGACATTGGTTGAATTTTAATGGCACAAGAGCCATTTTGGCCAAGCTGATCCACGCTTTATTTACGGACATTGAAAACTAGAGGTTCATAGTTTGTTTCGGCCCACCAATATCACCGAGTGGATAAAATCACTGAACATTGATAGTTGGACGTGGGTTCGAGTCTGGCCACGTGTTTTCCAGGTTTTCTTCATGTTAGTAGTACCTAAATAGGTGCCAGTTTCCCATAAAAGTCCTCCCGGGAGGAATTCCCCTCGGAAGATCATCCATTCAAAGATCATCTCGGAAGATCATACCTATTCAAAGAATTGTACAATTGATGGTATAAAGTAGGGGAGAGCGGGGCTAAAAGTTTCCGGGGTAAATTGTTTCGATTGAAATAGCTCCACAAGGAAAAAATATATATATAAATAGTAAATATGTCATGAAATCGAACGTTTCTGCGCACCGACGGCAGCTATCTTAATCAGGCCTGTGACGTCCGGTACATTGGAAAGAGAGCCTGTACGTCGCTGATCCACATAAGTAAATATTTTTGTGTTTGATATTTTTGGTATATCTGGCGAATTTAAATAATTAGCGATTAGTTGTTTGGTATTTTTATTCAAAAATATATCGAGTATCTTGATATACTACGCTAAAACTGTATATGTCTCGTAACCTAATCTAGTAGTTGCTGTTTTGAACCCATGTGTTATCGGGGCTAGATGTTCCCTTCTTTGGGGGCATGTTGTGACCTTGGAACAACTTGCCCCAGTTCATCTGTACCGGTAATGCAGTAAAAATAATGTTTTTTTCCTTTTGCAGTATGCGGACTTATATTCGAAAAACAACACGGGGTTCTGTATCTCAGGAGTTGATGCAAAGAGCTGCAGATGCAGTTATTAAAGATGGTTAAAAAATAAAAACTGTTGCCAGAGAATTAGATATTTGTCATATGACGTTATATAGATTTGTAAAGAAGTTGAAATCTGGAGTAGAAAACGCTGCGATTGGCTACAAAAAAGTAAGATTGGTCTTTATTGAAGAACAGGAAAACAAGTTAGCAGAGTATTTGTTAAATGTAAGCTTTACTGACGAAAGACAAATCTTGGATCAGCCAGGGTCATCAGGAGTTGTAAATTTGCCTGCAACTTCTGGTGTTATACAAGAACTTGGAAAGGATGTTCCTTTCTCCCCTTTTCTTTAAGTAAAAGTTATAAATGTTGAAACGTAAAAATGTTTTCTTTATAATAAATTTAAGAAAAACAACTAATTATTGATAAGATATTATTGATTAGTCTTTAAATACATACTTAGTTAAATAAATTATTGTTTTTTTTTTTTTACATATTACACCTTCCATAGATCTTGTAACAACTTGCCCACCCTGTTAACAACTAGCCCCGAACCGGGGTAAGTTGTTACTTTCCGACTTTAGGTATTGTATTATTAATTATAAAAAAACTTACAAAAAATCAACCCCAAAAACTGTATTTATAGAAAAGTTAGATATATTACTAAATTTTAATCTCTTAATACGTATGCTAGAATTATGTTTCCTTAACAAAATATAAGGCTGATTAAAAAATGGAACTTGTAGCCCCGCTCTCCCCTACTTCGGTGATCTGACAACGAGTTGTTCCTCGGGGAGACTTTCTACGAGAATTTGGACGCTATTTAGGTATTAGAGACGTGAAGAAAACGCAGACAACTATATGTGTGAGGTGAAAGCAGACGACTGAGTAACTTTCAAAGTTATAGATTCAGAGAGGCGGACAAAGAATTATAAGATTCATATTTTCTTTTGGGTGGTTTAATTTTTATAAACAATAATAAAAACAGTCTCTCACAGCATATTCACTATTTTTATTAAGGCCGGACGGTCGAGCGGTTGGATGGCAGTTGGCACATCTCTGCGGGACCCGGGATCTAATCCAGAATGGTCGAAAAACCTCAGGAATTTTTTAGGGGTGGTCAGACCGAACATGTTAGGCTCATCTTCCGGATGACCAATTTTGGGTAGGACTTGCTAAAAAGACTCTTAGTGCCTCAGATCGGAAGAGTTTAAAAAACCCATCTTTATGGACAATATGCATGTGACGTATTGGAGTTCTGCCCGGCGCCATATTTGTGACGTTTCCGTTCCGTCTTAACCTCACCCGATACATGACAGAGTAACCAAACTTTAATGTACTGTACGTAAATTTCTCTTGCTAGAAAAGGTATGTTCCGAAGAACTCTTCACTAAAATCTTTAGATCAACCCAACCACTTGCTACAAAATTCAACTCCAAGTGATTTGTATACTTTTTAATGGTTTCCTGACATTTTTGTACTCCTCTAAATCCAAGAATGTAAAAATGTTTTCATAGTTTCCCTCGTGTTTTGCCATCTTCTACACGTGATAAACGTTCAGATGCATGCCAAACCATATTCACCTACGGCACAAATATGGCGCAGGAGGCGAAGCGATGATGATTTGATCACATGAGATGACGTGCAAACATGTTCTATAAATTCAATTTCCATTTAAATACTAAAAACCGAAAAATCATATTTAAACGAATTCCTTACAGGTAATAGACTATACGTTCAAGCTATATCTTCGACTCCGCGAACGCTTGTAGCAGCAATGGTGCACCATGCCAAAGCTTCAGGACTCAAAAATTTATCCAACTATCTTCACTTTATGTATGGCGATGTCGAATATCTGAAACCAGAATATCAAGGTAACATAAATGAAAATCATTCTTTGTATTCATCATCATAGTTATTCATTTAACTTAATTTATATTTTCAGGTATATTTTCTTGCAACATATTTTTTGTTAGTCCAAGTACGCGCGATGCTGTAAATACCGGCAAAGCTCATTATGTACCCATATTCATCACTGATATTCCGTTATTCCTTCACCAGCAACCGGTTGATGTTGCATTGGTTCAAGTATCACCACCGGATGAACGAGGTTTCTGTAGTTTGGGAGGTTGCGTAGAATCTACCAGAGCTGCAATAGAAACAGCCAAATGTGTTATAGGTATTGCATAATTTTGAATTATACTGTATATTTACGCTTTCAACGAAACCGTGTGTAATTACAATTATTCGTGCAATAGCACAAGTCAATTCTCACCAAATTAAAACGTTTGGTGACAGTCAAGTTCACGTCAACCGCTTTGATTTCTTGGTAGAAGGGCATCATGAGCTACCCGAGTTGCAAATGAAACTCTTCACCAAGGAGGATTTAAAAATAGGAAAATTGATTGCAGATAACTTAGTAGATGATGGTGCAACACTTCAGACGGGTGAGTATTGTTTCGGGGAGCTTTTATGTGTATACAATAAAGAACCCGAAACGTTAAATTGTTAACCATTGTTAATATTTTTAGGTATTGGATCCATTCCCGATGCCGTTCTGGCTTCACTGAAAAATCATCGCAGTTTGGGAATTCACACTGAAATGTTCAGTGATGGAGTAGTTGATTTGTTCAATTCTGGTGTAATTACTAATGAATACAAGACTGTCATTCCGGGAAAGATAGTAGCTTCTTTTACTCTAGGAAGTAAAAAACTTTACAAATTTCTAAACAATAATATATCTGTCGGTAAGTGAGTTAAATAATATTTAATGTTTTAAATCGATATCGATTTGCTGCTGTGGTTTAGGCGTCAGTCTAACTCTCCGAGATTTCCGGGTTGGAATCTGGGCATTCCAAGTATATTTTGGGAGTGGACTGTTCCGGTATATCGGATTCCGTCCTTCACTATCCAAGTCACCTTATTGTGGTTCTTGTCGAACCCAATACTTAGTGCCCGCAGAGTAGAAAATTAAAATATGTTGTTTGTAATGGCGACGTGACTCAATGGGGAATTTTTTAAATAGAAAACTACTCTTATTTAAGCGTTAAAACTCCACGTAACAAGCCTATTAGTGAGGTTCGAACTCGCGATCGACTCCACTGTTCCATAGTTTTATCACTCGGCCACTGATGAGCCAATCCTCAGACCGATAGGCTGATCAAACCAATATATTACTTCATAGTTAATATTTTAATATAGAGTAAATTGATAATCAATACTTTTTACGTTATAATATAGAAATGAGGGATATCAGTTTCACTAACAACACGGGAGTGATCGCTTCCAATCACAAAATGGTGGCCATTAACTCTTGCATCGAGATCGATTTAGCCGGAGAAGTTGCAGCCGACTGTATTGGATCTTACATCTACTCAGGTAAATTGCTACTTTGAATAATTTACTTTATTTATTTAAATTAGAAATCTCGGTATAAAATTGTGCAGTTAAAACTATTTCCAGGAACGTAATCTCGAACTTTAATCTTACAGTAGACCCCCCTATAACACGGTAGATACGTTCCATGTTATATGAATCCGTGTTGTACGAGTCACTTAAATATGTGAGCCAATCACAGCCCGGAACGTGTGCAGTTTAAAGGCTACGGCTGTTTGAAAGGTTTTCTTCCATAAAATTAATCGATTCTAGGCTAATTTGACTCAACATTTCTAAAACACGTATAACTTTTTTGGAATAATCCATATAAACTATGCTATAAACAAAAAATTATAGGATTACTTACTAAGTGCGCACCGTTCAACGACGCCATTAAGCTTGTTTTCGTCGCGGAGCGGCTCATCGAACGGCGGACCCGTGTTTCCTGATCGGCGAATTTTTCGCAGAAAAATAACATAACTTTGGAGACATCATTAATAAAAATATAATTTTTATGGCCGTTGAATAATAAATGTTTTTAGTAGGTTTAGTGCTCGTTTAAACTGGACGGTTTGTACAATATCCGCTATTCGTCCAGATTTGACCGATCCTGTCGAGACACGAGTCGGCGACGACGTTTTACCGTGTTATACGAGTCTCTTTTAGCGTGTTATACGAATCCGTGTTATATGAACCCGTGTTATAGGAAATCTACTGTAATTTATTTATATTCTTCTTATTAGACAATGGTAAACTTAGATTTTATTTCATGACTTTTTTCTGTTTTATTCATTTTTTATTGTTGTTGTATATGTATTTCTATGAGATCTTGTAGAATTAGAAGTGATACTTCGACCTTTATTCCTAGGATTAGGAGGCCAGGTAGACTTTTTAAGAGGAACTGCTGAAAGTTTAGACAGAAAGGGAAAGCCCGTAATCGTTTTACATTCGAGGACCAATAAAGGACAGGCCAAAATCGTTCCTCATTTAAAACCTGGTAAGTAGACCCGAAAAATATGTAAACTTAATGAAATTTAGAAAGATTTTCGAGAAAATTCACCAGTAAATTGATGAAATTTTCAGGATCGGCAGTTGTGTCCACGCGTGGTCACGTCCATTACGTAGTTACAGAATATGGAATTGCTAATCTTTTCGGCAAGACTCTAAGACACAGAGCTTACGAATTAATTCGAATCGCTCATCCGGATGATAGAGAAAAGTTAGAAAGGGCAGCATTTGATAGATTCAAGTGCATGCCTTCACCTTGATAAAAAAAAGGATACCGAAGCTAGACTCTGTATTAATCATCCATCAAAGATTTATTCTATAAATATGTCGTTTTGAAAATTTATTGTTAACTATATTTCGCAGACATTTGTTGAACATGACGAATAAAATAATACAATTGTATTTAAATACTCAAACCCTGAGAATTTCCTTTGTAAAATATCTACCAATGGCACATTATACTCGGTAGCTTCAAGGCGCCATGTAGGCCTACAGTGTTGACTTCAGGCATGTTTTGGGGGGAGAGGAAAGATATTTTTTCATAAAACATTGGTTTGGGCACCTACCGACAACGGGCCAAAAACCAATCTTTGCTCCTTTTGCTCATATGATAACGTGCCGCTGATATCTACAAAAACGATGCAGAATTTTGTATAAAGGAATTTACAGTTTAAATGAAGTTTAAATCGCTTTTTTACGATATCACTGCATGCACCATAGAAAAAAAAATCCAGCAGCGAGTTGCTTAACTTTCCTGGCAACAATTAAAACTGCGTGTGTGGCGCCATCTGTTACTACATTTTATTACTAAAAACTTTTGGTTAATGTGAGCTTAGGTATACAAAATGGCGGCACTTCCGATAATCTCGAAAACAATGACTAAATGACGTACGAGGTAGAGGGAGCTGCTAATGATTGTGGCGTTTTATGCAAATTAATTATTGAAACGCCCCTTGTGAACGGACAAGGTAGGAGTATTGGAGGTCTTGCGTTAATGCTAGTTTTCAGGTATTTAAAACTCATAATTTTACCTAATTTTTATTAATAGGTATTTGTTAAAAATGGGCACGATTAATATTAATTCCGAAGCATTTTGGGCCGAATGCACCTCTCTATCATTTTTTCAATTATTTGAATCAGACTTTTTCGAATTAAGTCTTGATGCCAGGATTGATAAAGGGTTTAAATTAGCAGTAACGTTAGGAATACAGCAAGTACACGATGTGTGTAAAAAGTGTTTTAATTTATGTAAAATAATTTATCGAATTGACAGAGAATCTTGTGTTATGCGATGTCAAACGTGTAGAAGTAATTTTTCAGCTTTTGACAGAACATTTAAAGGGAAATGGGTTAATGTTACCCTAGGATCCAAAATGGCGGCCGGGGAAATTTTTCCCTACTTCGGAGACTGCGACGGGGAAAAACTTTTCCCCTGCATTCAAGATGGCCGCGGTTCCGGCCGCCATCTTGAATTTCTCTGCAGACTCCGCGGATTTTTTAACCGAAATAAACAATAAAAAAACAACAAAAAGAGGAGTGTTTTACTCACTTTTCGATTGTTCGAAATTCTGAGTATGATCTCCTCTTTGGGGGTCGACGAAATTTTTCGAATGGTTGACTGTTCTATGTTCGACCGCTACTCCTTCTATGTCGTCAATGTGCATATATCCTTTCCATTCGTCCGTTATTATCGTACTGCCGGAATTCACGTATTTACAAACGATCCAATTCACAGTGTTTTCTGATCTGTCGTTCACCTGACATATGAAGCATTTTTTATCTTCATCGCAATGAATGCAAACGGACTCGGTCGGCTGTATGCTTAATTTTACAGCAAAATTCGATGCGTTATCGATACGGGGAGGCAAACCTAGCTCCGAAAAGTCGTCTTCCATTAACTTGTAGAAATCACGGGAAGTGCATCTCGACCAAAATTCGTCGTTGCAACTCAAATTGGCAAAACTAGTCATTATCGAACAATTGGCAATAAACTAAACGCGGGGAGGTAAGGAGAGGAAAAAAACACGGTCTTTCCTTAATTTCTGATTACTTGGTTCTCTAACTTTTAGGATTAAATTGTAATAAAAGAAATAACAATACTTACTAATGCTGGAGGAATTAATAATAATAAATATTCACCGATAGCAATTTGTGTGCAAATGAAATATCATTACGAAAGAAAAAAAACAGCAATTAATCCAATACGCAATTCGTCGCAACACAGCAGTAAACGATTCCAACAGGAAACTAGTCGATTTGCATAAAATTGCCCAGAAATGAACAGAAATCACGTCGCAGATCATGCATTTGCATATTCGTTCGTAACACCCAGGGCCGGATTATCGAATAGGCAAAGTAGACAAATGTCTAGGGCCCGTAATTCGGAGGGGCCCGGCTTCAGTGCAGAAGATTTCTCTGTTTGAAAACGAGTTAAAAATTTAACCCGTTTCACGTTACCCGGCAGAATTTTCTGCCGGGTCGTTTTCAAGTTGGTACACTCAGCCGGCAGAATTTTCTGCCGGGCTGACGACGAAGGCAATAACAACCATTTTTATTTGAACTATGCATCTTAGAAGTATGCAGTTTTCGCGATTATATTCTTCTGATCTTATTTTACATAGTAATATTTTTTTTGGATTTTATTTTTAAATAAATTTGTCATTTTTGATTTTTTAAATAAACTTACCACTTAGTCTATTCAAGGTCATGATAGTACTGAGGTAAATGATCGTTTTTCTCTCTGTTTCTTTAATTTTTTTGCTAGTTTTTGTGATATCACAAATTTATTGAGTTCATTACATATTTCTGTTATAGTTTTCATGATTTCTGATTCAAGTTTTTTTTTTAATCGTATGTATGCGATGTATAGAAGTCACTTTTGTGGTTTTTATAATAATTTTCTTAGTTTTTATACTAATTTATGCTCTTATATATTTGTTATACATCGCTTCTTGTAATTCTATACATTTTTATTCAATTCTGTTAAGTAATTTACAAAATATAATATTGAAAACAAAAACACGTGTTTCTGAAGGCCACGTCACAGGTCACGTGACCGTAGACACACCTGCAACAGATAAGGTGACGCCATTCTATTTCCTGTGACGATCCTATGACGTAGAAGCTAGCTAAGAAATTGAAATAATTTAAATGTTTTCCATTATTTAAAAGCATTATTTCAGTAAATAAATTCATTTCTGATTGTTTAGATATTTACCATTAATTAAATTTAAATATATTAAAATAATGAAATTATATTTACTATTATTATTATTATAAAATTTATCAAAGTTATCGTAATAAAAAATATAGATAATACATTCTAATTATTTTGTGTAATATTTAATAAGTTAAATGTTTTATTTTTGTAATACTGTATATTAAATATAAAATATTACTTTTGTATGTAGATAGTTAGTATTGTGAAATCCAGATGGCGTTAATGTAAGCTTGAAAACTCTCCTAGGCGTATTTTTTACGCCGGGGTTTTTAATTGTTGTAATTTCCAATTTTAATATAAAAATGGTTTTGGTAATAAAATAATTAAGACTTTCAAAAAGTTTATAATTTATAGTGATCATATCTACAATTCAGATTAATTTAAATCTTATATATAAAATTCTCGTGTCACAATGTTAGTTACCTTACTCCTCCGAAACGGCTTTACCGATTTTTACCAAATTTTATATGCATATTCAGTAGGTCTGAGAATCGGCTACTATCTATTTTTCATACCCCTAAGTGATAAGGGTTGTTGACCCTTAACCTTTTTTTTAATTTTTGGACAAAATTTTTTGTTTTTATTTTTCTATAATGTGGCATTAAAAAATACATACAACCCTAAATTTTTACCCTTTTATCACCAACCCCTATTTTTTAATAGCCATTTTAGTAATTTAATCATTTTTCATCCCGCTCGATAACTGATCAATTATCATCTTTTTTGTATTCAGTTTCCGATTAGATTGGCATTTGCAATGACTATCAACAAATCCCAAGGCCAAACGATGTCTATTTGTGGCTTAGATTTGAGCACGCCATGTTTTTCACACGGACAATTATACGTGGCATGCTCTCGAGTGGGTAAACCATCCAGTTTGTTTGTGTTAGCTAAAGATGGGCTAACAAAAAATATTGTTCACGCTATAGCATTAAGAAATTGATATTGTTTGTTAGTGTTGCTGTCGTAATTAATTAATAATATATAATTTTAAGGAATAAATTATAATAACTTAAAAATAATAATGTTTGGCATTTGTTATTTTTATATTCCCTCATCGTTCACAGCGCTCCATGCCTATTTCACGCATATACCACATCCTTACACACTTACAATAAGTTAGTTATTTTTTGTCTACACTAGAAATTACCTAGAAATAATTTATATGGCAAAACAACGTTTGCCGGGTCAGCTAGTATTTTATTTATGAAAATAAGCAATATACACACACATATATATATATCTATATTTTAATGGGTATTTGGAAGACACTTTGTTACACAGTAACAACTTCAGCTTTTTTTTTCTCAATTTCATGTCTTTTTTTACAAAAAGAAGGTCCCAAGACAAGAGGTTATTTTCCCTCTTCAATTTGATGCTCTCATCAATATGTAGATTTAAAACATCAATTAAACTAATAATTAAATTTCTATAATAAAATTAAATTAAATAAATAAAAAATTTAATAAAATTCTTTAATAAAATTAAAAAAAAATGAAATCAATATGACAAATTTCTATGAGTAAAAAGTTGGTCACACTTCTTTGGTTTCCTCTAATCAGTAAAAAAGGTGGCATATCTCTGGTTAACATTTCTAACCATGCCATATACAAAGGTGCTGAACAGGTACTCTTACGAGGCATTGGAAGCGTCATCACAATGAGAGATGCTTCATTTGAATGCTGCAGAAGTAATTCTCTTAATCGCTTATCTCTTAATCTCTTAATAGTTTATAATTACTTCCTGACTCAACGAGGGAGTGGTGGGGTTTGATAACTAGGTCATGTTAAGTCCATTAACGAGTTTTAAACGTATTTTTGCTTCGAGAAGTAAATGTTAAACACTATAAATATTTTTAAAACGAATATTACAATATTCAAATATAATTAGCGATGAATTAATTTTTTCCAGAGAATAGGCAACATCCGGAAGTAATGAGTAAATTTTTCGACTGGAAGCTTCTGATATGTAATCTTCTGGTCTAAATAAAGTCAAATAACATGAAAACTAGTAAAATTACAACAATAATATGAAAAAATAGCTATTTCTCAACGTTTGTTTAGGTCTGACTCCGATCACGTGACTACGGAAGACATTGGTTCTTCGAGGGAAAATCCTGAATAGACGGTTCTGAGAGAACGCTCATTTGTTAATATAGATTCAATCATGATAGAAATGACTAATTAGAGAGTAAAAGGCGCATAAACAAGAAATTTAAAGCCAATTAACGGCAAGAAAGTCTCCCATAGACTTAATATAGGAAGGTGGTTTCCCGGGAATATTTGACTAGAGATGAACTGATTTGTTGGTGTACAGTCAGACAACCTGAACAAAAGCCAATCCAAGTAATTCTATTGCGAACATTTATTAAATCTTACATATTTGGAAATAATAAAAAATAAGTATCGCTTGTCACAGCGGGGGGCCGCCGCCATGACAGCGTGTGTAACTCCCCTGTCATAGATCACAACTTTGAACGTAAACATCTGGCCTTCTACTGCAGCTAGAATGACGTGGTTTGTTTTGATAGACGTAAAAACACTTCAAGTTTGTAATCAGTATGTTAAACAATACAATTTTTTAAATTAATTTTTTTAAATGAAAATACGTCGAACTTTTGACTTTTTAAAAAACTTTTTCTTGTCAATTATGTAAAAAGATACGATAATCGGAGAGACTGAAGTGTTTGTAGACAAAATAAAAAGAGAGCGCGTGTCTAGCGCAAAAATTACGAAAAATATGGCAATTTTAAATTATTTTACAAAAAATCCAAGCCTCAAGGCATGTTAATTAAAAATAAATTCTGTCGTCATCGGGTTAAACGATTATGCTTACAACCCCGTCTTAATAAATATTTCTTACTGGTTAATAATACATATATAAACTTTTCCAATCAAAACTGCTATTGGTGCAAATCAAACAACTTTTCTATACTTCATCTGCTGAAAGACTGTACAGTTATTAAAAAATATCGTCAAAAATACCAAATAATAGAAATACTTGGCATCAACCAAAACTTAAATTATAAATCAAGAATTGGAGACTTATCAAAGAATAAAATATATAAACTAAATAATTTTTTTACCCAAATTACTGATATATTTAACAACGATGTTAGTAATCATGACTCAGAGAATGATAGTCAACAATAACTTATTATATGTATAAATAAACTTATCTTTTTTTATTCGATTTATGTGTAATAACTGAACTAACATATGATGTACAATAACTTATTATGAGTCTATTTCACGTTTAAATAACCCCCCTTAACAAGGATTTTTTCCTTAGTACAATAAAGAATTGATTGATTGATATTTGCTACAATTTCTTTAAAAAAATGGTTAAACCGAATTGAATTTTTTGTTTTAATCCTATCAAAAAAATACGAAATTTCAATAAAATAAACGAATGAACGAAATGTGTTACTACATATTTGTTCGATTATAGAACGATTGCAAACGTTCTAGAAAATTGATCAAATTGAAAACGTTCGATTGCATTAGAAGATTCTCAATAATAAGGGGTATGTGTAACGTGTGTATGTGTGTTTCTGAGTATTGCCTTTATGTATGCCGATATTTAGGTGAAGCAGTACAGTAGGGCTCCCGTGAGGCTTGTGACTTCATTAACGCTTGACATTTTAAAAGTTGCTATGAACCTACTATCTCTTTTAGTGTTCTTAGCTGTAGGCATATTCTATATATTTAGGGGTCGGTGATAATGGTGTTTATGTGAATACCTCTTTTGTTCGAATTACTAGTGTATCACTTGCTGTCATTATTTTTCTAAGGAATTCTTTTTAGGACAAGAAATTTTAGCTGTCCACAGGAATTTCCAAGATATACAATTTTTTAAATTAATTTTTTTAAATGAAAATACGTCAAACTTTTGTATTTTAAAAAATTTGTTCTCATCAATTATAAAAACAATTACGATGGAAAGCACAATTTTTCCCTCTCTAGGCAGGAAGATCTCTCCCGCATTCTGAAGTCTATAGTTACACAACACACCTGACATGTGTGACATAGCTGTGGACTGTACATCAACACTACGTAACATAAACACACGTGTTACAATTTTGTTAAATTGAATATCGAATTTAACACACATCTTCAATATTTCAAAACTGAATTTAGTTTTCATCCAGAAGATAAACTACACAAAAAAAAATTTAAAAAACTGAAATATATTAATATGAGTGAAGTCATCAATTAGAAAATTTCTATGTGGCATTTCTAACAATTTAGTTAACGAGAACAAGAGAGATAAAGTTTAAAGAAAGTGCACCTTTTGCCACCTTTTTCTGATTGCTTCGTGTTCGTAAATGATCGTATTATATACAAATCAATGAAATGCTGCGATAATTTAAATCAGCGTAAATTCTGAGCTTTTTTTAGGTTTTAGCAGACCACGTTATATCGAATCAGTGTTAAGCGAGGCAGTGTTAAGCAGTAATAAATTATCATCTCTAAATGATGAGTACATTATAATATCTTAAACGAGGAAATTATAAAAACTAAGTTGATATTATCATAACCCAGGACGAAAAATGAATGAAAGGTGAATTTCGGAAAGAATAATAATTAAATAGATTAAAAAGATGTCAGCGTTTAAAGCGCTTATTAAAAGGGCGTACGTATATTGCACCGACATACGAGATCAAATTAAGGAGATTAACAGAATTAAAAAGGTGGCAAAGCAGTTAGGTTATAAAGCGAACGTAATGGAAGGATTGCTTAAGAGTTACAAACAGCATAGACACAGAGGATTTCATAGAGGGGATCGGATCAGCAAGTTCACGTACGACAGAAAAATGGAAGGGGTGATAGAAGAGTTATGTAGATATAAAGACACAAACATGATTTATAAAAGAGCACCAAGCATATACAGATTACTTAGAAATGATAAGGACGCAATGAGAATGCAGGATAAGGCGGGAGTGTATAAGATTCCCTTTGAGAATGAGCAATTAGAGATAACAAAAGATTATATTGGGGTAACTAGACGTAATTTGGCAACACGTATAAAAGAACACAAATATGATGTAAAAAAAGAGCACAATAACACCATTTTGGCGATCATGGGTCAAGAGGAAGGAGCGAACGTAAAATGGGATGAAGCGAGAATAGTAAAAGCAGTCCATTCCCCGACGATTGCGTTAGAGATGGAAAAAGTAGAAATATATAGGAGTAAGGTGGAAGACAAATGTTTAAATGCAAAAGACGCAAATAATCTTCCAACGGCATGGAAGTACGTAATAGAAAAAGAAATGGGATTAAAAAAACCCGTAGAAAGGACATGGCAGCTGTAACTAGTTTAATCTACTTTTGATACAATATTTATTTATTTATTTATTTTATGTTTGTTAATTAGTAATTGTAGTTGGTTTAATCTGTTATTATTTAAAACGTTAAAAAATTTTTAAAGATTCGAAAAGTTTTGAATGTCGCGAGCATTCGAAAGCTTTATATTCGAATGTGAAAATGTAATAAAAAATTTTTCCTGAGGATGACCTATAAAGATTAGGTTGAAAACGTTTGAAATTAAAAATAGCAGTAAGCGTGTTTTGGTGTTTGAGTATTATTGTATTGTTATTGTAATAATTAAATAGCTCTCTCGATACTTGAAAGATTTACTATTGCAGAGGAATGTTGAGAATTACATCCTGTTACTGTTTAGGAAAGATGACACCGATTTATTGGACTATTGACGAAAAACCCTTTTCACAGAGATAACACATGACGAAAGGGATTAACGTTTTCAATGCTTCTGGGACTAAATTTTTTATACTGTCGGTATTTTCTCAATGTATAAAATTAGTGCAATGTGATTATGTACTAAACTAGCTGACCCGGCCACGCGTTGTTGTGGCTCAAAATGTATCTATTATAAATGTATAACACTTCCCCCGTGGGAAGAATTTTAAAAAATCCCTTCTTAGTGTACATTCTGTTGACGTACCCTATTAAAACGCAATCAAAAACGCATCTAAAATAGTATAATAAAAGCCGAGTTCTTCACAGTAAGCCTTAATCCTGTCCCTCTCCCCCGCGGGGAATATCGAAAAATCCCTTTTTAGTGTATATTCTGTTGACGTAACCTATTACAAACCATATCAAAAGACCGATTAATGCTTTTATGGTCTGGAGTAAGATCCATCGAAGAAATTTCTGCAAGCAACGGCCAGACATGCACAATTAGGAGATCAGTAAATGGTTGGGTTGCAGGTGGAAGCTTCTATCCGAAGACGAGCGTCAACCTTTCATAGAGGAGGATTACTTGATTATTTTTTATGGGATATTATTATCAAATTAATTTAATTAACAGATTTTATTACATATACGTTTAATAAAATATAAGGGACAGAAATAGCAATAAAAATTGGAAATTTTGTAAAACATTTAGAAATATACTGTTAGCTAGTCACACCCTGCATTCATTGTCTTATTTTGAATGTTTTTCAATTATAAATTTACAAGAATTAAATTTGTTTTACAGTTTTAGAAAAGCTTTTTTTAAAAGCAATATTTAAATATTTCATTTTCAAGAAAAAGCGTTATAAAAAGAATTAAAATGATCGTGAATATTTCCTGACTTTAAAACAGAGTAATGTTTTCTTTCTTTTCTTACAAAGTTCACCTCTGCGGGGCCTCAGGGCGTAAAGTTACTGCCTTGTTTACGATTTACTCTTTGTCCCTTCCTGAGTAAGTGCGGGGGGGGGGTTCGTATGTGTATGATGATACACATACGAAAAAATTCACGTGTATACGTTACTTTTCGTTTTTTACAGTAGTCAAGTTTCGCTAGCATAAAAAATTTCTCCCAAAAAATATGTTATGTGATAGGCTTCTTGTCTAGTCTTGTGTTCAATTATACAATTATAAAGCCAGCTTAGTGCTGGTATAATTGAAAAATATGTTAAAAATGACAGTTCGAATTGTGTAAATTATAAATAATAATCAATCATAGATATAATTTTTCGATTATATAGTTCATTTCCGATTTGGGAAAACGAAATTTAATTTACCGTAGATCTACAGTATTTTCCTTAGGGGTATAAAATAATGTACACCATACAATTAATCGGCCGATCTCATCGTTTGATAAAATTTATTTTAGTTTTTTGAAGTTTATATACAGTACACGTGCAATAAATAGCTTCTGTATCAACCTACCTTATTTCTGTTATATTTTTAGAAAAGCAATATTCAAGTAATTTTATCACGTAAACTAAAAACGCATTAACCACAAAATCAGTTTTACAGGCACCCTTGCTTTTTCGATTTCGCAATTGTCGTTGATGTAATGAAATTATATTATGAGAAGAAAAAATAAAATCGTTTTATTAATAATTAATAATTTTTTATTGTGCTTAAGACAATATGAAATATTTAAAAATACATTTAAAAAGATTTTTCCATTCCTTCTTGTTTTATTGATTGGTCAAGAAGCTATAATTCATTAATGTTGACAATTTTTAAAACACTTTATATTTAATGACAAATTTTACATTATCACAACACAGTGTTAAACTTTTAGAATTACTATAATTATTTACAAATTTGATTTAATGCAGTGTAAAAGCATTAAATAATTTTACAATTACTATATAACATTTAAAGACAAACTTTTAGTTTAAATGTTTAACTTTACAGACCATACAATTATATAATACTAGTTATTTTTGAAAAATAGATAAAGCATATTTTGTATTATGGTTATCTTCTAAACATATATATATTTTTAAAATCAAATTTAATACAATAAATCTTATAAAGTGTAATTAACTCACATTTTATCTAGACATTGCTATAGATTAAATACAAATTAAAATGTAAAGTACCATAACAGGAATAACAGGAAAAACCTTGCACCCGAAATACATAGTAAAATAAACAACAACAAAGATTACAACCAGTAGTAATTTTTTGTCTCTGATGAAATGCGGTCCAGATAACATAACAACGGTTGAACTTATTCGTTCTTAACTGTGAAGGTTTTATCAATTATTTTTTAAAGAAAGAAAGTTCTTCTTTTAAAGAAATTGATTTTTAAACATTATAAAGAAGCCACGCCATTGATATATTACATATATATGTGTTACTTATAGAAGTAGGTTTCTAAATTAACTTTGTAACATTACTTCATACATAAATATCATTTATTTAAAGTATAAAGTCTTTTGAATTTAACAATTATTTTAACATTTTTTAAAATTATTATTTGGATTTAATAAACTTTGACAATCACTATGTTCTCTGTTACATAATTCCAATTTATTTCCTCACTTTGCAGATTGTAATGAAAATAACATTAATAGTAAAAATTACATCTTAATTGTATGTAGAATTATTATGTGATTAATTGTATATAGAATTATCTCTCGTTAAATACATTTCATACCATCTTTTATATGCTAATTTAACATAACTTTTATCATCTAATTTCAAAAGTCTTATCCAAAATCCAAAACCAAATCTTATCCACAAATGTAGCTTCATCAATGCTTGTCATTTTAAAAGCTACTAAAAAATGAAAATTATGCATATTGCAGTGGCAAGTAGCTAAAGAATTAAATCATTACAATGATTTAATTCTTTAGCTCTTAACTGCTTCTCAGGCTCGATTATGTATCTGTTTTCTTCCTATAAACTTTATATCGTAAATGACAACTTAAATAATCCAGAAATAATTACAAATCGTGGACGGCTTCAAGGTGAACCTCTATCTCCGTATCTCTTCAATTTTTACATAAATGACATAAATAATTTATTTGATAAAGACAATGAAGGAATACATATCAACGGCCGTATCTTCCACCATATCATGTATACAGATGATCTGGTATTATTAGCACCTACTCGCATAACACTACAACATAAAATCGATAAAGTAAATAAATACTTATTATCGTTATATTTATCGATTAATGCTTCCAAAACAAAAATAATTATATTCAGAAAAAATCCTAAATTAGCTAATCAAGAAACAGGTTTCTTTCTACTTAGACCGCAGACCTCTCGAAATTGTCAGCAGTATAAAATACTTGGGAATAACTTTTAACTGGAATGGTTTATACCAACAGCATTTGAAAGTACATACTGCAAAAATTAATACACTCATTGATAATACTATATATTTATGCTCAACGTTAAAAATTTCTGATTTAAAACTTCAAATTAAAATTTTCAACGCTATTATTCTTCCTTCGCTTTTTTACGCCAGCCTGGTGTGGGCTCTTGATCTTTTTTATAAGTTTGAAAAGTTTCACATTAATTATTTGCGTAAAATATTCAAGCTCGAGAGAACGGTGCCGGGTCTGCTCTGATAGAGTAATGGGGTTACTCTATCAGAGCTGAAACAAATAGAATTCAAATATTTCCTTGGTTTTTAAAGAGATTAATAAGATGTTACTAACGACTTATAAATACAGATGATGAAAATATAAAATTTTTACACCAAAATATGTATCAAAGAAATGTCCTAAACCCCATCAAAGATACTTGGCAATATAAATTTAACAACACACGTCAATCGTATGGAATTTCAAGTGCCTTACTAGATGAATCTGGCATAAATTGGAAAAACGGTTACACACTACTGATGGATTCGGAAAAAAAAGGTTATGCTGTATAAAACATACTGGGGTCTGAAGACCACGTGTTCTGTTGCCTAACCGGTTCGTAACCAACCCCTTGGGTGGTTCACGGTGTAAAGGAGGGACAGGCCCTCATAGCATAAAAGCTTCCTGTTGTAAAAGTTAATGGGAGAAGGGGAGATATGTGGTCCAAAGATCACGTGTTCTATTGCGTGATCCTTGGGTGGGCCGCAGGGTAAAGAAAGGATGGGCCGCGTTTTTCGGAAAAAAAAGGAGAGAGAGAGGAGATCGCGCATGCTCAACGGAAGAGGAGGACTTTTTTAGGGAAGAAAGAATGGAGAGAGGACGTGTAGACGATAGAGTCACGAGATTGTTCTTTTTGTGTGTGTTGTTTCTATGTGTTGTTTCTATTGTTCTAATTTTTATGGATACAGTATTTATTATTTCGGATCTCTTCTTGTGCATTAATTTTTAAAGATATTAAATACATAGACTAATTGTTCTCGTCTGTTGCTAATCGACAAACTTTAGCTACTTCTAAATCAATTAAACGAAGATAATGGAAAAACCAACTGCTTTTTAAAAGTTTGGAAAATGTCGTTTTATAACTGCAAATTATCAATTCAATAATAAGTGAACCGTAATTTAAAACCCGAATATAATCATTAGTTTAACCAGAATTCTGTTCGTTAGTAGTTACCAGAATTCTGTTCGTATTTAAATATTAATACGCAATAAACAACAACATTCATTTTATAATATAGCAAAAAACATTTAATAATATACAGAAACTTTATACAATTGTCACATTTTTTTTTTTTTAACTTTGGACGTATTTATATCAACTCCAATAGTTGATTAGTGACGTGAATGTCTTTTCATTATATGAATTACATAAAACATGAGTTACATAAAGTAATAACATAATAATATATGAGTTACATAAAAAATGCCAAAATTTATAAAATTATATAATTTTGGCATTTGTAAACAGAGTGCCTTAATGATATACATTATCAGTTTTGCAATCTTGATATATTTACGTTTAAATGGTTGATTATATAATTTATTATAAAGTAAGGAAAAAACGTTTTATTAAAAATTATTAAAGTTAGCATTTTAAAACTGTTACTAACTTCCTCCTTCACAGATGTCACATTAAATGATCTTCCTTTTTCTGGAATATTTTTTAAATAAATCTTTTTATAAATTAATAGAATTGTATACATACATTCATATATATGCATAACTGCAAAATAATTATTTATAATTTTATATATATGATGAAGACAATAATAAATAATTCTACATATTATATGAAAGAAATTTTATTCATTTAATAATTTTAAAAAATACATATTTAAAAATAAACTTTTTCTTTTAAACTAGAAAATAAACAAGAAGAAAAATTAAAAATACAGTTATATTTTAAACATCTTTTGATAAAATATTAAATTTAATTCTAGCCAATTATAAAATATTATTTATTTATTTATTTTGTTATTTATTGTTAAGATTGGATTATTAAATACAATATTTTGCGTCAGGAGCAAGCAGGTTTTTGACCTGGCCAATCGTGTCGGGATAAAATATTTATACTAAATGCATTGGTACAATTAAAATTGCAGAAAAAGAGAAGGAAACTTTATGCTGTTTTTGTAGACTTTCAATACCATGAATCATAAAGTTCTATGGTTTCTATTAGAAAGAATGGGATGAATTAATTCTGCTTATATCTATGTAAAGTTATTTTGTTTGATGATTTCTTCTGTATTACTTTATGCTGCTCCTGTATGGGCAATTACTTATTATGATAAACTGGAAATTGTTCTTGTTTTATATCTTTGAAGAATTTTTATGTTAACATATAAAAGCTGGAATTTTATGGCATATGTCTGGAATTTGGTGTTTCTAGAATATCAGTAATAATAATAAAATTAATAGTTTCATTTTGGATAAGACTTTTGGAATTAGATAAAAGTTATGCTAAATTATCATATAATAAACTGTATAAGATGTATTTAACGATGAATAATTCTACATACAATTACTGATTGGCATTAAGAAATTGCTATGTTGAGACTGTTTTTCTTTCCTGGTTGTCTCAAGATCCTCATTTTTAATCAAAAGTTATCAAAGGTTGTGAACAAACCACACAAGAAGATTGTTTTTTTTCCCCCAGCAAAGACCAAACATTTTTAATTATATTAAAACAATTTTTATGTGTGAGGATTATTTGCTGGGTGGATGACTACTATTATATGTTAAAATTATATTTTGACAAAAAATAGTAGTTTAATAATAAATCTTGGGAAATTTGTGTGAAACTTGGGAACATATATTCTTTCATTGTATAAAATTTCAAGCAAGTAGGAAAAAGCATTTGATAAGATTTAAATCCTGGAAACATAATCAATGTGTCCTGTTTTTCTGAAAACAATTATTATTGTATATTTTATTTTATATTATCTTGTACTAGGGCTATTACATTAATTTGTTAAACTGTACTAACTTCAGTTTCGTGTATATCACTTTGTGTTTCATTTT